>NC_134488.1:126246990-126333825 GCF_040206685.1 Ascaphus truei
TGACTGTGTGAGAGAGTGTGACTGTGTGAGAGAGTGTGACTGTGTGAGAGAGTGTGACTGTGTGAGAGAGTGTGACTGTGTGAGAGAGTGTGACTGTGTGAGAGAGTGTGACTGTGTGAGAGAGTGTGACTGTGTGAGAGAGTGTGACTGTGTGAGAGAGTGTGACTGTGTGAGAGAGTGTGACTGTGTGAGAGAGTGTGACTGTGTGAGAGAGTGTGACTGTGTGAGAGAGTGTGACTGTGTGAGAGAGTGTGACTGTGTGAGAGAGTGTGACTGTGTGAGAGAGTGTGACTGTGTGAGAGAGTGTGACTGTGTGAGAGAGTGTGACTGTGTGAGAGAGTGTGACTGTGTGAGAGAGTGTGACTGTGTGAGAGAGTGTGACTGTGTGAGAGAGTGTGACTGTGTGAGAGAGTGTGACTGTGTGAGAGAGTGTGACTGTGTGAGAGAGTGTGACTGTGTGAGAGAGTGTGACTGTGTGAGAGAGTGTGACTGTGTGAGAGAGTGTGACTGTGTGAGAGAGTGTGACTGTGTGAGAGAGTGTGACTGTGTGAGAGAGTGTGACTGTGTGAGAGAGTGTGACTGTGTGAGAGAGTGTGACTGTGTGAGAGAGTGTGACTGTGTGACTGTGTGAGAGAGTGTGACTGTGTGACTGTGTGAGAGAGTGTGACTGTGTGACTGTGTGAGAGAGTGTGACTGTGTGACTGTGTGAGAGAGTGTGACTGTGTGACTGTGTGAGAGAGTGTGACTGTGTGACTGTGTGAGAGAGTGTGACTGTGTGACTGTGTGAGAGAGTGTGACTGTGTGACTGTGTGAGAGAGTGTGACTGTGTGACTGTGTGAGAGAGTGTGACTGTGTGACTGTGTGAGAGAGTGTGACTGTGTGACTGTGTGAGAGAGTGTGACTGTGTGACTGTGTGAGAGAGTGTGACTGTGTGACTGTGTGAGAGAGTGTGACTGTGTGACTGTGTGAGAGAGTGTGACTGTGTGACTGTGTGAGAGAGTGTGACTGTGTGACTGTGTGAGAGAGTGTGACTGTGTGACTGTGTGAGAGAGTGTGACTGTGTGACTGTGTGAGAGAGTGTGACTGTGTGACTGTGTGAGAGAGTGTGACTGTGTGACTGTGTGAGAGAGTGTGACTGTGTGACTGTGTGAGAGAGTGTGACTGTGTGACTGTGTGAGAGAGTGTGACTGTGTGACTGTGTGAGAGAGTGTGACTGTGTGACTGTGTGAGAGAGTGTGACTGTGTGACTGTGTGAGAGAGTGTGACTGTGTGACTGTGTGAGAGAGTGTGACTGTGTGACTGTGTGAGAGAGTGTGACTGTGTGACTGTGTGAGAGAGTGTGACTGTGTGACTGTGCGAGAGAGTGTGACTGTGTGACTGTGCGAGAGAGTGTGACTGTGTGACTGTGCGAGAGAGTGTGACTGTGTGACTGTGCGAGAGAGTGTGACTGTGTGACTGTGCGAGAGAGTGTGACTGTGCGAGAGAGTGTGACTGTGCGAGAGAGTGTGACTGTGCGAGAGAGTGTGACTGTGTGACTGTGTGACTGTGCGAGAGAGTGTGACTGTGTGACTGTGTGACTGTGCGAGAGAGTGTGACTGTGTGACTGTGTGACTGTGCGAGAGAGTGTGACAGTGTGTGTGTGCGCGCGAGTGGAGGGGGAAGAGAGAGGGGAAGAGAGAAGGGGGGGGGAGAGATCGATTGTTCCGTGGGGGGGTGATGTAATGCAGGGGGGGGATGTTTAAACCAAAATCATTACAAAATATATACACATTGTTTATTCAAAAGTATGAGTTAATTATTATTTATTACCCCCACTTCTTTACACGTCTATTTTGTGATTTACCCGTCGAACATGTTATCCAGATAGGGGTTCCCCAAAATGTAACAAAATACTTAAAGGGTTCCTCCAAACAAAAAAGGTTGGGAATCACTGCTCTATACACACAAACACACACTGCAGCCCCCACCTCTATACACACAAACACCCACTGCAGGGCCTACCTCTGTATACAGAAATACACACTGCAGCCCCCACCTCTATACACACAAATACACACTGCAGCCAGGGTTGCCAGCTTCTATTGAAGGCTAACGCGGAGATAACATTTTTTTAGATCTATTTATTATATATTTATTTATCTTGCCTTTGGCTGTATCCTCCCCTCCAAATTCCATCAACATGGCTGCGCGACGTCACGTAATACACATTGCCATAACAACGAGCTGCTCCGTGACGTCACGCGGCATGAAGTTGACATGACAATGGGATGCATTATGGTGACAAGGCATCACGTGATGCGACATTGTCATGGCAACATGTCACCGCCTGACGTTAGTGTCTTGTTGTCATGGCAACGAGGAGGGGGGGGGGCGTGACGTGATGTACATTGTTTTAAAGTGTCCGGTTTTTCATTTTGAAAATCTGGTCACCCTATAAACAATGCTGCACCCAAACACGACTTCTATTTTCTGAAAGTAGACAGCCAAAGGTATCTTGCAATGGATCCTTTTAAACTGATCACTCCCACAGATCATAGATTGCTACTAACCTGTACTTACTGATCTGTATGGTGGTGATCCCAGCGGTGCTTCTGTAGCTGGAAGCTGCATGCTGTCCTGGGGTCTCCTCTCTGTCTGAGTGATTACATCATCACCCAGAGACAGAGAAGCCCAGGGAAGAGGGCATGGAGCCCCCTGCTGAGAAGCAAATGTGCCTGAGACTCTGGCCTCTCCCTGCTGCAGGTGAGGGGGGGAGGGGTTGCGTGAGGGTGACATTTTTAATCCCTTGAATGCCGGAGGGAATCACAGCACCAGTGTGCAATGGCTGTCCTGCCTGTTGGTGGCCCTTGAGTACTTGAGTTGGCTACCCTTGGTCCAGAGGGATCCTACAAGTAAGTGCATGAAGTCCATCTCTGTCATGAGTATTTAACTCCTTGATTACATCTAAATACATCTCTCGAATGCAGTATGTTATCGATCATTATAGAAAGTACAATTACTGTTTTGATTAGAGTTATCTGACATATTTGAAACTTCACAATCAAAGACCATGTTTGGGGTCTTAATCTTTGCCAAATAATGTCCATTAACATCAGTTATAGCTAAAGAATTAGTTTTTAGGTGTCAATGTGCGTTCAATTTACTGGCCAATACACTGTTTCTAAATGTTCTGCACTTGCTGCTTGTTTCAAATACTTGATAACACTATAATTTGTTTCAACGTGTTTTTGCAATGTCTCTAAATTATCAGACGTTGACTATTGCAAAGCAGAAATAATGTCACCAAATTGAGCATGTTGACCGTTTTGCAGCCCTGCTCAGACTGGGTTCTTTCTCCGCCTAAATTACCCTCAAACCTTCTTGTCTCTCTAAACCTTTGTCCTGCAATTCTTTTCTTTGTTTTGCCACTAGAAACTTCTGTAGTACCTAATTGATGTTTTTGTCAATGTTGATCTTTTCTTGTGATTGCAGACTGTAATCACGTACAGGAATTCCAGCTTGATGTAGTACATGCAGTTCTGCTCCTGGCAGCTCTGTCAGATCACAGTCCGTTACTGACATGTTTTTTTATATTTGGCATGTTTTCTTTTAGAAAGTATGTGTTCTAAAACTAACTTTGAGTTTCTCTCACAGACCCGCCTCTGTCTGAGTTGCAGTAAAGCTCATGCACATGCTCTGTGCAATCTCACGGGATCCTACATTTTGATCAGGTAGAATTGTAATTAAACACCTACCCCAGGGCTGCCCCAACTCCAGTCCTGAAGGACCACCAACAGGTCAGGCTTTAAGGATATTCCTGCTTCAGCACAGGTGGCTCAATCAGTGGATGAGTTGAAGACTGCATTAAAGGTTAAAACCTGACCTGTTGGAGGCCATTGAGGACTGGAATTGACCACTCCTGACCTAGCCTGTATTCCCATCATTTGGGAATGTATACTGTTCATTATTTGTGACCATAGTGTAATGCATAACAAGCACCTTGATCACTGAAATAATTAAATGAGATTTAAGAGAATATTATTTTTTTCTACGATTACTTACCTGTATAGGTATAGTTTTAATTGATTATAAGATATAAGATATAAACACAATTTATTAGAGGGGGTTGGGGTTCTTTACAATGCATCTGATCTCAGACGCGCTATTAGAGAGGGTTGGGCTTCCTTACAATGCATCTGATCTCAGATGGGCTATTAGAGAGGGTTGGGGTTCCTTACAATGCATCTGATCTCAGATGGGCTATTAGAAAGGGTTGGGGTTCCTTACAATGCATCTGATCTCAGATGGGCTATTAGAGAGGGTTGGGGTTCCGCAGAATTTCACAATATAATTATAGGGTTCCTTAACAAAAAAAAAAGGTTGGAAAACAGTGGCTTTCAGAGTTCAATGCAGACTTTTCAGGTTTCCTTGCACAAATAAAGAACAATTTGTTAGTAACCAGGATAACATAATTATTCAACCAGAAAATTGGTAGTCTCTTGGACAAAGGGATAATTGAAGAAACTGTTCATTCAGTTGGGGTTATCCCTACATTGACTTTATTAAAAATTTATTTATTTTATTTTCCCTGTTGAAACCTTTTTTCTTTAGAGTGTTGATCGCCTTGTCATCGTTGAAGGGCAACGATTAGGTTTATTTGAAAGTAACTGGAGGACCACATTGCCCCTTGTGATGTGACATATTTGCATTCACACGTCATTTCAGTGTGAGTCTAAGAACCAAAGTCCATCCAAGTGACTAGTTTGTGTTGGAAAGAGAAGGGAGGCGCATTGTGAAGCTGCATGTTCTTAAAGCTGCAGTTCAGTCTTTTTTCATTTTTTCATTTATTTTTTTACTTCAATAGTTTCATGTGGGCAATCTCTAATTACCTAAAGAACTGCATAGCTGGCGGTCAATTTGTTCTCCGTCTATTGATCGGCAAAGTTTGGCGACATCTTTAAATATGGGGAATGTAAATCGTTGCTATTGGAACAAGCATGCTTGTTAAAATAGAATACAAGAAAATTGGTCTTTCAAAGTTGTTTTTTTTAAAACAGAAAATGCTAAAAGTATTTTTTCTTACTACAGAACTGATTTATTAAAAAAAAAAAAAACACACATGCAGGATATTGCCTGAACTGCAGTTTTAAGCAATGATACAAATGTTCTGAAGAAAGTATAAATTCGTGTATTTATAGTGTGCAAACTCAATTTTTCATGTCAAAATATTTATAAGAAGAAATATTCAATCCACATAAAATGTAATCTTTATGCCATGAATAAATCTTATGATACCAGTCTCAACATTTTGTAAATCTGTGGTCTCTATTAGAATACAATTGATTTAAGGTCCTAATTTTGCCTTGTGATGCATGGCATTTTTCAGCAGTACCGATAACAGCTTATCAGCCAAAATGGGGACTATTACTATATTTACTTACCATTACCAATGTGACTTAAGTACAGTGAGGTTGCTTTTAAGAATTGGCATACTATTTAAAGTTGCAGGCAATGAGTTGGTCCACATTTATTCCCATGCCCTGTGTCTCGTTCTTTTGATTACGTTAGGAGGATTCTCATGTAGGGAGACGTGGATGATTACTTCAGACAGTGATTTTGAGTTTTAGGTTAGTAGAACTAGTCCCACATACTCTAACATTTTAAATATGTACACAACAAAACAAAAACTGGAAAAATGCCCCCGCCAGGGTTTGCACTTAACCTTGCTGTACTGGGCCAAATATTGGAACTAGCCCTGTACTTGATTGTTATTCTGCAGCTCTAACTAACATTTATGGAATGCGAACTCAATGTTGAGACTGGTATCGTAAGATTGATTCATGGCATAAAGATTGCATTTAATTTGGTTTAAATATTTCTTCTTACAAATATTTTGGCATGAAAAATGTAGTTTGTACAAATTGTAGTATAAAATGGAAAGAGTTTGTGGTAAGCAGTGTTACAGACGCAGACTGTAGTTTAGAATTATATTTGTCAGTGACAAATGGCCAATGTGCTTCTGATTTGATTTTCTATGTAGTTTGCAACCCTGTTCTCAGGGAACAACTGCCAGGTTTTCTCTGTAACCAATAAACTTGCAAACACACTAGAATGTCCTTGGTTTAGACTCAGATATTGTATTGAATATCCCAAAAAGCCAGTCTGGCTGGGGTTCTCCGAGGACAGGCTTTGAAATCACTGCTATAGATGAAAATGTTCTCTGTATTTGGAAAACAAATGTGCATAGTTTTATAACTCCAAGGGTATGAAGCAAAAAAAATGGCTTCATCTGTTTTCATTGAGTCATGTCATCTCATTTCGGTTGCTGTAATTTGTGGTGAGCTAGCGGGCATAGTATATAAGGCATTATCAATTACTGTGTTACACTGTATAAAGTCCCCGAATATGGACTGAGATGTTATTATATTATAAAGTGCCTGTCTTATCGTGCGTGTATGTATATCCATCTATCTATTTCTCTCTCTTTATATGTAGCGCCATCATGTAAATAGCGCTTTACAGATATAACACACAGGAAATAGGAAAAGTGCTTCAGACATTATGAAATGGAGTCACTGCCCCAAAGAGCTTACAATCTTTCAGGCAAGCATTGTATTAAATGCTTCCATTACAGAAGCTGATGTGTACTCTATACAGTGTAGAAATCTATTTGTTTTTGAGGACGCTGTGTTTTCTTTTCTATGTATTGCACGAGAGGGCTAATGACCCCATTACACATCCTTTTAAAACACTCACAGGATAAAATCATATCTAACAATTCCTTGGAGTCAACATTAGCTAGATGGGTCTGGCACATTATGACCGTGATGTAATTGCATGAGATCACTGCCATGTATCCCTCAATATTACTTTTTCTAATGGAATGTTGGGTACAGTGCTGGAGATGTCTTTAGGAACGAAACGATCAATGGAATCTCTGTTTTAGAGACACGTACAAACGACTCAACATTTTAAGTACCGTGTTTTTCCTAACAATGCTGAGAACCAGGGAATTTTGGCTTTGCGGATGTAACACCCCTTCCCTATCTCTAAGGAAAGGTAGAAATGGATTGGAAATAGACCGCAAAGTCCAAAAAAAGCACCGTCAGCTCACCAAGTGGAAGGCTTAAAAAAGTTTAATAAAGTTACATAAAAAAAGAGAATAGGGACAAACAAAATACAAAAACAAACACCTCCTACGCGTTTCAGGCTCTAAGAGCCCTTTCTCAAGGGGGAGAAAGGGCTCTTAGAGCCTGAAACGCGTAGGAGGTGTTTGTTTTTGTATTTTGTTTGTCCCTATTCTCTTTTTTTTATGTAGCTTTATTAAACTTTTTTAAGCCTTCCACTTGGTGAGCTGACGGTGCTTTTTTTGGACTTTGCGGTCTATTTTCCAATCCATTTCTACCTTTGTATTACTCTACGATTGGTTTGACGCACTGGGGCCTAGTGGGCGCGCTATTTGGGAGTTGGCGTTCATCAGTTCTCTCTTGTGGATCTCACGGAAGAGAGGAGTGTTTCCGGACGGACCGTAGGTGCTCTGACGCACTTCCGGCACTCGGAAGCTCCGCGCTGTGGATGTGAAGAGACGCAGCTGATTTCGGGATCTTCACGGCAACACTGCCAGCAGGACAGACGAGCAGACAAGTAAGGAGCGCTACAGGAGGGATCTACAGAGGTATCCATATTGTTTCTCTGTCACGTATTTATCCCAGGTAGCGGTGTCCATTGGAGCTCCTTTGCAGCCTGTTGCTGCCCTCAGTGATCTCTTCTATCAACACTTCACACGACACCCACGCATTGACGTTCCCTCGTTTCCAACCCCAGTTGTCCACCAAATTACACCATTATTTCTTTTACTCCCTGTTATAGAGCTTTTAGTAGCCTTGCCATATATGACCTACCTCTAAGGAAACTGCAGGTGTTATGCGCTATGGTGCTACCTGTTTGTTTACAGGGGCTATGCCTCCACTAGTGGGGAGCCTGGGGTGAATGGGTGCAGCGCCTCCACCCGTGAGGATCCCTGCGTTGGCGGGATAGCTCCTCATGGGAACCGGTATACCTATACTGTATACCCCAGAAATCACACTCCTACAGGTTATATAATACTTCTTTACTGTGATCCCACAGTACAAGAGGGCCCCGGGTATACGGCGGGTTCAGTTCCAAAGGGACTCCGTATAGTGAAGATCGCCGGAAAGAAGATCTGGCGATTTTCCGTTCTGCGCATGCACAAACCGGCAATTTTTCCGCTCTTCGCATGCACAACCTATGGTCTGCGCACGCAAACTACGGTCTGCGCATGTGCGCCGGGCGCATCCGCCCGTTTTGCACATGCGCGACTTAGGCTCCAACATGTCGGCCCCCTTCTCGGTGCCACCATATCAGCAGATCGCCGAAAAGCGGAGCACCGAGAAGCGGGGCCCTGCTGTATGGCAAAGAGAATAATATGCAACGCAACAATAACACAGTAACAGTACAACGATATGGGTGCGTGTCTTCCCCCAATACTTAGGGTACCCTGGAACCATGTGTCCATCAGAGCTACCCTTGGCCGAAGTGTATATGTGAGGGCAGCGCTACCCTTGTGTATCGTTGGTGTACGTCTTCCTTCCTGGTACAGGCCTGTAACCAGGGGATGCTTCCAAGATAGGGGGTGGTCAGGTCCCACACCACGGGGTCTCCGACACAAAGCACCTCGAGTCTGGCCGCAACACGGTGTTGCCTCCAGCCAGAGTAACTCGCGCACAGTCTGATTCCTGCTCCGCTGATGTATCTGGCTACAGCGTAATCCCTATGGTGTTGGTAATCCCTCACACACTTATCTGCCTGAGGCCTAGGGGGTAAAGTCTGGCCTAGTCCAGGAAGTTGAATGCTCCCTGGATACTACCTCCTCCCACGGCTCCGTCAGGACTGCCTCGCTGCCTCCAGTCCTGCGAAGGAAATCCTGTTCTCTAGGACCTCCCCTTCCGGTGGCGCCAACCATAACATGACCACCGCACTACACACTCCATCATAATAGGCGGTGCCAACCGCAAGATGGCCGCTGCAACTTCCCCCGATCCTCCCGAGCCACGGAACCGGCTCCCTAGGGAAGTAAGGGAAGTACTGTGCAACACTGATATTGGAAGTAGCTTCTAGGAATATAATTTGATTGGCAGCACTGAAGACATTGGAAAGAATGATCCGTTCCATCAACTCTTATACTCATAAGGCAGCGATTGGAAATTATCTGGGCGTCTACATTTCATCTCTGGCGCCTGGATTTTGTGGTACCGAGTGACCTGTCAGTCACTGCCACAGTGTGCCCGATCCTGCTTAACTAAGGTGACATCAAAGCTGGATCTGGTACCAGTGGCAGCTGTGACTGACGGGCCACTCGGACCTGGTGTGTGTGTGGAACGGAGAGCGGGTTTCGAGGCGTGCGACGAGCGAGAGATTTACCCGTTATCTATTTTAAATAGTTCGATGGTGAGGTATGTGAATGTTTTTATAAATCTTCCCTCGCTCCTGTGTAATTTCTGCATCTCTAGTTCCTACGGTACAGGGCGAATACTCTGGAGAATACAGTGTACATTGCATGTCCTCCTGAATTTGGATTGGTGGTTTTTATGGTCATTTTAAGTCACTAAACACTTTTTTTGTTCATGCACCGCCACTACATTTTGCATGTGGGATTAGTGTGTTAACCACAAGGCATTATTTTACCCATTTATTTGTGTGGGATTACAAAAGCAAGTACAGCAAAGTTATACGGTTGGTTTGGAAAGGTCGTGTTAAATATTATTTCCTTTTCTTCTTGTGACCATAGAAACCTTTTTTTGCCTGTTTGACGTAGTGGGATTTTTGTTTGTTTTGTTCCGGTCTGAGCCTGCTTTTGTCAACATGTTGTTTTAATACCCAATGTTAATGTTTAACTTGCACGAATAATGTGTGCTATTACATGACTAATAATGGGGGACATTCTTACTATAAAGGTGTCACATGCTCCCAAACCTTGTCATCGGAATACCTTTCTTGTGAATCGCTATGAAATCGAAACGAAGTGCCAATGGAATAATGAACAGGAAACTGTCCAAGGGATAGTTTGTTCGTTACAACCTGGTGATGCCTTTTCATGGACCAGCATGCAAAGCTTTTGACACCTCCCAAGTCTTTTAATAAAGTATATTTTAATACATCAGAAAGGCTTCGATATTGTGTATTACTCAGCAGGAAACGGTTATAGGCGATCCAATCGCAACGCCACACGCCTCTGGAAAACATGTATTGTACCCTCATGATGCTGCCGATAGAGCGCACGACCCTGGAGAAGACAGAATTTTGTCTTTGCCGCGCGGCGGCCGGGTCACGCCAATAAGGGCGAACTGGTCACAGCCACGCCTCCCCGTCACCTCGGACCTCAGTGCAGATTTTGCTCTCCATCGCGCACGCCGCCACTGTAATCACGGCCTTAGAAACACGGGTTAGCATTATTGCCGCTGTTGATGCAGGTATGTGTGAGTGAATACTCGCAAAGCACAGAGGATCGAAAATATTTCAATGTTCAAATTCAGATCCCGTTGGTCCCTATGTGCTGTCTACTTTTGAGATGATTTAATTTCCCCATTCCAGTGTAAGCTCGTTACCTTTTGTCTCTGTTTGCTTGTGTCCTTATTTGTATGGAACTGTTTATTAATGATCAGATCTCTGTACCCCTGTTTTACCGCGCTGCAGAATATGGTGGCGCTCTACAGATCAACGATAATGTGGGAAGAATTTGTCATAGCGCTTGTGGCGTGCAAGGTTAACCCCTTCACTGAGGGGGAAGAAGAAATGTAGCGCTCTGGAATAGAATAGAGGGTTAACCGCTAATTAACTTGCCCAAAAAAGGTTTATTTTAGTTAAGTGCATCTTCATTTAATTTTTCATTCTTTTCACATAATTGATTGTAAAATTAACCAGTAGCTTTCTGTCTTGCATAAATATTGCAATTTTTATAGAACATGTGGATATGTCCCGCTTAATTTGTTTTTTTTGTGTATATGTTTGTATATACAGTATGTGGCTTTAGCCTATTAAGGTCAAGTCAGTTTAGTTTTATGTGGGACTACTTTTAAGTGTAATAATGATCAAATCAGGAATGAATTAGGTGCAGTAAAACTGAGACATTAATTACACCCTTTATAAGAGTGGATATTTAAGCCATACTAATTTGTTTCCCGATTTCCTATTTTTTTTTTATTATTAATTAAAAAATGTTAAATGATCCTTTATTGTAAATTGCTTTACACAATGAAATAAGACACACTGGCTTTTCCTGTATATGGTGTAACCATATGCTTCTCTATCATGAGTCTTTAAATTAGTTGTTGGCTCCATGAATTTTGGCTTCTTACACATCTTGCCTTTTCTCCTTGTCCAAGGCAATGATTGATCAACAAATTGGGGGGAGAGAGAACGAGAGGGGGAGAACACATAACCAAAACAAAGCTAAGATGGTTTCTAAAGAATTTAGGAATTAGGGGAGGATCTGGGTAATGGTTATATGATATAGAAACCGTGAAACAACCATTACTAATGATTTGGACTTGCCATATGTCATCATTGGAAATGGACAGTCACTGCATTGTCTAGTGATATTTAGATCTATATGTTACTTTTATTATAGACACTTATAGATTGTTATGGTGTAAAGAAAAGGAGTAGGAACAAGGTCACATTGAAAGTGAACATTAGCAAGGGTACATGAATTTCTGTACCAATGATGGGGAACGAAAGAAACAAAGCTATGGCATTTAATCATAAAGTCCATAGTTGGGGTGCAGAGCAATAACTTATCAGCTACTATTAGTCCCACGATCAAGCTAAGGATGATTAAATATATTGGACAATAACACTGAGGGTAAGTATGTCATGAGAGCATGGTCAGAACTGGAACCAGGATCATTTGTACAAGGTTATATAGCATTTATTTTCAATTTTACATACAGGTAGCTGGCGACTTTATTTTTATTTTTGTCCTTGTTGCCCCATAGACAATGTGCCGGAAATGTTTTAATCGTATCCGCATTGAGCACAGCCCTCTGGTTGCAATGCAGCATGTCGCCACCATAAAGGCAGGACTTGTGTAGAAGAGCTGCCCTGGGATTAGGAGTTGGCAAACACCTGAAAACACTGTTAATGAGCTGGTGATACATTTGAGAACAGAGACTTTGGGGGAGAACCAAATGTAGGAGAGGGAGCCGTTCTGATTACAGCCTCTACAACACGTACTGAAAGTGAGGGCAGTATTCATTTTGTTTCAATGAGGAGCAAGATACCAATGGTATAAAAGCCTACACACCGTTTCCTTTACAGGTGTACAGATAGATACATGCGCATAAAAAGAGCACAGGTATATAGAGCAGAGCAGATGTAGCTTTAGTCTGCGCGCCGCAAACTAAAGGCTGTAACTCTGAGGACGGCCGTAGAGGGCGCAACCGATTTTTCGTGAGACCAAATGTTTTTTATGTCGTGCGACGGCTGGGTCACATGCGCTGGTCAGCCAATGAGGGCAAACCGCACACACCATGGGCAGGCCTCCCCGTCGTGTTTCCTCAACATCCTACAGGCCACGGATCGCCTCTGCAGCAGGCGCGCGGGAAGCCATGCGCTTCACACGCCTACTATATCTGAGGCCTTATGCGGTTAAATAAAACAGTACGGATTCCAACTAAACATTGTTTCAGATTCTTGAAAGTAAATTAAGAATAGTGATCCCAGGAAAAAGACCTCCTTTCTCCCTGTTATTAGAAACCTGTGGGGCAGGTCAAATACCTCATTCTAATGTGAAGGCATAATGCTGCTTAAGGCCGCGTTTATAGTGGCTGCGCTTGACGCATGCACTTGCGCATGTGGCCGTGACATCACAGGAGCGGTTCGCTCTCATTGGTTTAACCGCGCACGTGACCAGCCGTTGCGCAACAAACACAATTGTTTGTGTGGCCGAGGGTCGCGCTTCATCGCGCGCTCTATGGGCGGCCTCAGAGAGCAGATGTCTCATGGTCACGCCACGCGTGCTGTCGCTGCCACTATAATCGCGGTCTAACGCAGCTTTTGAGGCTGCTTTGTTTTTAAATCAGAAACTCAAGAAGCAAAACGTGTATATAGAGATGCTCCTTACTCAGTTCTGTGCGGTTTCACAGTGGGTGGAAGTATTACTGGTAGTGTTAAGGTTTCGATGTTTAGAACCGTGTTTGCAGTGAAGTCTGATTCCAGGAGTGGCAAACTCCAGTCCTGAGCCACCTGTGATGAAGCAGGGATACCCCTACCTGGCCTGTTGGTGGCCCTTGGGGACTGGAGTTGGATACCCCTGTCCTAATCACTTTGCCCCTGTGCATTTGCATGCTTAGCGTCATATTGTTTTCTTTCTCGCCTCCTTCCTTTTGGCATGGTTTGAAATCGTGCCCGCTAACGGTATCACTTGGTTGCAGTAGATGGGTATGTGCTTCCGTTTCATTGCTTGCCAGGTCTCACTGGAGCACTTGTAGTGCTTACATTTCCCAATCATTATTATATGTAACATTAAACCATCTTTTTTTTTTTTTTTACTGGTTGTAAACAAAGCATTTGGCTTCAGACAAAGTCGGTCAGTCTCTGGAGGGTCATCGTGAGGATGGCCATCTCGTTTATACCCTGACATTTATTCATTTGTAATTGATTTTGATTATCCTCTGCACAGTATGATCTAATGTATCCAGGACTTAATGGTCTATGAGACTATGCAAATTGATGCTTTGAGTGGGCCTGTGATCAAATTATCATTTGAATTATTGTACATCATCCAATACCCTGCATAGATTGTAATACAAATTACTAGTTGCTAATGTACTTTATAATCTACTCTCCTTAGAAACAGAATATTAAAATGCATGCTTTGAATTTGCTGGGAATCGGCACAACGATAAGGTCATTAACTGCTGACCCTGAGAGATGTAATTTTATGTAGAAATAAATGTTTTTCAATATATTAGAACTATCTCTGCCCGACCAGCAGGGCCGATGAGAGAGGGGGGGGGGGGGGGGATGGGGACTACATATACTTTGCTGCGCTCTCGGACTTGATGAGAAGGCACTTGTTTGGCTATGGCAGATTGTTTGTATGACACAAGTTACCCCGAACTGTGAAACAATGGGATCCACCTCAAAACTGCTGGAAAAAAAGGCATTTAAAAAACTTAACATTGATTTACTGAAGCTTTGTTATGTTAATTAGCGCAAGGCTAGGAAAACGTTGTTTATTTTCCACAAGCTTGTGGGTTTTAGTAATTTATGTAACTTGAGCAGAGTATGTGACATCCGGCACCTTATCTACAAAGGACGTGCTGGGATTTTATCAACATTGGTAAATCATCCATACAGGATATCGAATGCTAAGTGTTTCACTGCCTTTTAGAAATGGTTGGACCGCACATGCCTTCCTGAAAATCCAGGAGTAATGGCAGTGCTACGAGGCAATATTTGGTCCTGTCCACATCTACTCTATATGTATATAAAAATATAAGAACTGGGAACTTCTTCGGCTTCTTCCTCATCAAAGGAGAAGCCCCAACATATTGAGCAGCATCATTACTGTTTTTCACTGAAACATTGAGGGCCATATGTACTTGGCAGTCTTCTACCATAAGACTCTTTCCCAGGCAGTAATACACCTTTGTGTATTATAGTGAATGGGGCTTTAAGGAGTCTTCCAGCACCAGAAGGTGTGATATAGCAGGAAAGCGCTTTATAAATATGGGCCTGAATCTCCAATAACTTATTCTCCTGAGTACGGTACTGCAGAGTAGTTGTAAAATATCCATACAAGTCGCCACACGCCGTTTATCCAGCTACCTAACATGCAGCATAACATATGGGTAGTGTAATCCACAAGCAACATGAGGATCAATGTCCAATCAATTAATTAGGAACAATAAGCAAGAGAATCATTGGACGTACACTTAGAACGTGCACTTTTATTTCATTCCTTTTATGTATGTTTTTAATATGAATTTTGTTTGCTTTGAACTATACTGATGCTGACTACACCTGTAATGCCCTGTTCTTATGCTTCATATGCCATAGGCCAGGGATGGCCAACTCCAGTCCTCAAGGGCCACCAACAGGTCAGGTTTTCAGGATATCCCTGCTTCAGCTGTCGAAGACCACCTGTGCTGAAGCAGGCATAGCCTGAAAACCTGACCTGTTGGTGGCCCTTGAGGACTGGATTTGGCCACTCCTGCCATACAAGATGGACTATTGGTCCCCAAAGGAAGTATTGCTGGCGTAATCCAACTGTTTGCTGAACTCTACACTGTATTGAACATCTGGCTTTTTGTTTACCAGTATCTTGTTCATTTGGTATTTATTTGTTTACTTTTTCTTCATTTCATAATATAGAAAAGGGGATTTCAGGCCCGTAACAAAAAACATTAAATCAGCAATGCTGCTCCCTGCTCCCCCCCCCCGCCATCCCCCTTTTATGTATACAGTATCTATATATCGTAGAATTGTACATTCTTACCCAAGCTGCCAATTGTTTGTGCTCCTGTTCTAAATCTGTAAAAATCCTGATTGTGTGCCTAACATAATGGCTGCCTTTTAGTTTCAATTAATCCATAAGTCAATGTAACTCTGAAGCTACAATGTATCCTTACAATGTATCCTTATATTACTTGGGTAACATGATCTTTTGTTACAGTTTGTAGCTCAAACTGCTGGGAATATCAGCAACATATCACAAACAGGAAAGTGTTGCAAAGATCTGGCATTGCTTGGTAAGTGGGCTAGAACCTGCTATAGAATTCAACGGATGCTTTAAAACGTTAAAAATGGCATTAAGACTGGATTAATAAACAGTCACTATCTAGTAGTACAAAACTGATTTATTTAAAAAAATAAAAAATAAATAAATCGCGATTTGCTGCTTTAAAAAAACACAAATTAAAACCAGTTTAAAAGTCTTCCCATTGTAAAGAAAAGTGTTTATTTCAAATCTAAGAAAACAGAAAAGGGAACTAAAGTTCAATTAAAAATAGCTTGCACATTAGGAAGTACGTTCTGGAAGATGTAAGGCTATTGTACGGTATTTAAATAAACATCTGACACCAGTTTTGCAAATCAATGTGTTGATTTATTTAATGCTATAAATATGCAAAAATCTTAGGGATTTTATGTCTTTTTTTCCATTGGCCGTTAAACAAGTTATTTATAAAGGTGATTATCACACAGCCACTGATATTGACAAGAAAGACTATTATTGTCTTACAGTAGTTACCATGGCTTCATTATACATTCTGAGAGCTTGAGTTTAGCCGCCTCTTGTTAACTTGTGGACTATTATTAAACCTACATGCAATGTGAGGATTTAATTGGGAAGAACCTTGCCTTTTTGTAACATAAGGTGTAATTTAAAGTATTTATTAGAAGAATTTCAAGATGGATGTTTGGGCAAACACAGCGCTTGTAAAACTTCCACCGTTGAAGTTTATGAGCAGGGATTGGCTGTGTAACCTCAATAGCGGGGTTGCACCCTTTTTGAAAATATAACGTTGAGAGGTAAAATAAAAAGAGAAGTCTACATTGGTTTACAAAAATGAAATCTATAATGCAGCGATGTAATACGTTCTCCTAAGGGGTTTTGCAGCAGCCATCTTCGATTTTGTAATGTTTTTGTTACAACACCGGAAGGTTGGAGTGCCTGCAAGATGATTCCAAATCCATCTGGCTCTTGCATGTTCTAGAACAGTAAAAACAAAAAAATCGGCGCCTCCAAAAAGAAATATAAATATAGCCTGACCACAGGTAAAGTCCAATGTGGCCGAGATGAAATCCGAAGTAGAATCTTCAATGAAGTAAGTGATTAGCCAAGTTGCTGATCGATCCGTTCTCCTGTGATCAAATTGGCGATGATTCGGCTCGAGGGGTCAATACATCTGTGTGTAATGCAGTCAGTGGAACATATTTGTATTCATATGCGTTCCACTGACGTGTGCTCGCTCCCGAGCCCTGGTCCTGTCACATGCGGCTTCTCCAGCAGCAGAATCTCCCTTTTTACTTGCTCCTTTTCAGCTTTAAACCCTTCGTTTTGGCAGAAAAATCATCCATGTTCTAGAACAGTGCAAACCTATCTAAGCTTCCCTGTGCTACCTACCCGTACGCAAGAAAAAGGACCGTTTCTCCTATTCCAGGAGAAACCAAAGCCATTGTAGCCAATTCTGAATATGCACTGGGGGATTAGTGTCGTCAAACCTCTGACGTTGCTGGAGAAAAATTGTGTGTATCCATTATTTTATTGGAAATAGTTTTCTGTAGTGTTCCCAAACTTTTAAAGCTGCAGACCAAGCAATATCCTAAATTTGGTCTTTTTTGTTGTTGTTTTTTTTGTTTTTATCCGTTCTGTACTGTCAGACAATTCTTGACGCATTAAAAAATATATATTTTTTAAAAACCTGCTGTGAATGACATTTTTAATATATTAGAATGTAACAAGCATTTTTTGTTTCTATAGTAACCATTTACAAAGTCACATCCCCTTCCTCTCTGTAACAGGCTCTAGCACACACCTTTTTGAGCCCTGGCCTCTCTAGCAGTGCACCAATTCTATCTAGTGACTGCCTGGTCACATGATCTTCCTCACAGAACTTTGCATCTTTGGTCCTCTTCTGTTGAACTGACAGCCATTTAATGAACCCCCGAGCCGAATCTTCGATCGATCACAGGAGACACGGATCGATTTGAAACTTCGCTAATGACTTATCATTGTGTGGATTGTATTAGAATAACATTAAACGGCAGCTTGGGCTGCTGCTTTAATGCTTTCAGACTAAGCTGGTAGCAGTGTATGTACTTTGTGCACTGAAGAGGCAAAAGTTTTATTTATTTATTTGTGCTTGATATCACTCGCTCACCGTTTGCTGTCGTCTTAGGATCAAACTGAGCTAATGAGAGAGGCTTATTTATCTTGTTTCATGTTGGTTATTGTAACCTTTAAAATGATCAGGCTAATAGAAATATTTGTAAATGTTTCCCTGGTAACTGGGTTTTAGGGAGGCTGTTCAGATCTTTCTCTTATCATAATGAGACTGAGAATCCGAAACGGGCAAATTGTCAGTGTTCTTTTTTGAGAGTTGACAACCTCATTAGTTTAAAGCTACAACGATAATGAATACATTTTACGGGACACAGAACAGTGCAATTTGACTATAAATGCTATTGCATTTTTTTTTTAAAGCAAGTCCATAATATTGATGAGTCTGAATTCTCCATCTCTTTCCAGACTTGTTACGAATTGTCTTTCTGCTATTTCCTTCTGTATGTCCCACCGCTACCTCAATAACAGATTGCGCCATTATTTTCCAGGTACCATAAGCCAGATGTCGACGTGGCATACTTGATTACTCCCTCTCCTTTATACATCACATCAAGTACTTCACCAATTTTGCTTTCACCTCCCTAAGATCGCTAAAATATGCCCTTTCTGCTGCTTCGCTGTGCAAATCCCTACACTGGTTACCCACACCCAGCAGAATCAAATTCAAAGTTCTGTTTGTCACCTACAGTACAAAGCTCTCCATGGCACGGCCCTTCTACATTTCTAATCTAAGCCCACAAGTACCCTCACACTAGGTCTCTGCTTAGTTACTGACCTAGGGCTCTCCTCCATAATTAAATCCTCTCATTCATAATTAAATCCTCTCATTCCTGTCTCCAGGGCTGTACCCCAACTGTTGAACTTCTTATCCAGCACCCTCCTGCCAATCAAGTGGTGTGTGCCATGGGTGCAAAGACGGCTAGGAGCATGATGCAAAGCGGTTATAAAAAATAAATGGACACTGTACCTTTTATGAGAAGTAGTTATTTATATTGCCCGTACAAATTGGGCAGAACAGTACAAGAGTAGATAACGATCTTAATGTGCATGCAACATAAGTACATATGAAATTGCTACTGGCTATACAGACCGTGAGTCAGTGACAGTAGCTTGGTGGTGACAGTAGCTTGGTGGTGACAGTAGCTTGGTGGTGACAGTAGCTTGGTGGTGACAGTAGCTTGGTGGTGACAGTAGCTTGGTGGTGACTGTAGCTTGGTGGTGACTGTAGCTTGGTGGTAGGAATCATTGTTTATCAGGAAGTGAAAGGAACACTGGAACTTTTTTGGATGATCTAAAAAAATATTGACATAGAATTTTTATAATAGAAAATGGAGACTTGGACTCGCCTACTTGACCAGTTTTCCTGAGAGTCCCATGCCAGCCATGTGCTCGGCAGTCCCTTCAGCACAAAAGTGGTTGATTTTTACGAGATAATTGCGAGCTATTAAATCACGGCTGTCAAACACACGGCCGCTCAGCAGACAGACCCTGTGCTAGAAGCAGAGGGGGAAAGCTTGTACATCTGTCATGGCGGCTGCAAGGTGCTGGAAGTTGCTGCCGTGCCAGCTTTTCCCCCCTGCTGGTCCAGGCTGCCTCACCCTAATGGTGTGCACCAGAAGTAGGGCCCGGCCAGAACTTAGGCCCCCTCAGGCCACTTACTGGCGACCTGTTACCTCTTCTCTCACCCCCTATCCCCCATCTAGAAAAGTGTATGCATAGGTTATAGTGACCTGTATTATTATTTTTCCCTGTTGTGGCCCGAGCCTTGCTGTTGGATTTAAGAATTGGCCCCCAAGATATTCTGGGTTTGACGGACCTTCAATAAAGGAAATCAAATTGAGTTCCTATTTGTTTTGTGTGATATCTGTATTTTCCATCTACCTGTTGGGAACAACAATCATGATCTCACTGCTGCATCTAATTGCGCGATAGTGTTAAGTTGTTGGTTTTTGTGTTCTCTTTAGAATGTGAAAGTTTGTTTGATTCCCAGTTCTCTTCATTTCCCCTTCCACTCCTCCCGGTTGCTCAAATCCTGAGTCTCTCTTGACTGGTAACTTAATAACGCAGCATTTACATGTTGTTGTGTTGAGCCCTATGTTTTTACATCTCGTGGTGCGAGAGATCCTTTAAACCATTTGGGACTAAACGTTTAGTCTGTTGCCCATTTTTCCATGGTCCATATGTATGATGATGGTGCGCATACTGCAATCCAAGCAGGTTTCTCTCTCTTCCTCCTCCTGTTTTCATTTTTTTAAACATAGGATTGAAGCCGGGGTCTCGAGCTCAACCCCATTAATTTCAGCTCCGGGGTCCCCCTGCTTCCAGTGGATAGACCTCCTCCATAGGGGGTGTCGGTAGCCGCTCAGCTAGCAGCGTTCATGTAGTGGAGTTTCAAAGCTCCCGTGTCCTGCAGGCCGATAGGAAGTAGTGACTTCCTATTGGCCCGCGTGACGCGGGAGCCTTAAACTTTGCAGAGATACCGGCACCCCATTTTTGGAGGTCTGTATCTCAGGAAGCAGGGGGTCCCCGGAGGTGAAATGGTGTTCAGCTACGGAGAACCCATGCTACAAACCTATCTTACCACATGAATTGCTCCTTTAAATACATTTAAACCCGTTGCCCAGGTCCTCCTTGCACCACAATCTGCACAATTAATGAGACTGAAAAACTGGCATGTCTTACTGAATGGTCCGTATTTGTTCTGCACAGCTCGGCCATCGTCCCAGCTGCCTTCATCTGTCTCCGGCTGTTTGTATATTGGTCTACTCTGGCAGCCTTTTGTCATTAATTGCTAGCTGCATTGTGTTTGATGTATTAGTAAAATGAGTTAGTGTTTCTGTTCTGGGCAAAACCCCAAATATATTTTTGTTTGTGGCACACAAAATAAGTTTTGGATTGTTTTACAACGAAACAGACTGCAGCGCAAAGGTGGCTGTTAAAGTAGCAGTGCCACATACGTGCTCTTTTTAAGACTCCTAGATTGGAATGTCCTAGCACTATTGTGGTTAGTCTTCCAATACTTGGCGCTTTGGAACTAATCGGACAGCTGTCTCACCTCTGTCTGCTAAATGTGTAACTTTCTCAATGACCTGCTAGATTTGCTCTTAGCTCTTACATCCCCTCTTATGACTTGATGTTGGCATGATACACGATTAACCAACAATAACAATGATTTATGGTTTTATACCATCTAAAAAATATTAATTTGTTACAAGAATCCTCATTGAAAGAATTTACCCCCTTTTATGTTCTGACCTATATACCAGTCTATTGTGTTTTGTTTGAAACGTTGATTCATGTGATCTTGTGCTACATTGACCAGCAAAAGAAGAGAAGTAAATCTCCATATGGGTGCTTCTAAAAACCAAAACGATGGCAGCAATATAGCTGATAGCCAGGATAATGTAATGTATAATGACCATAACCCCTTTATATTGTGTATGTGAAGAAAACATTGCTCTCAATAAAGCCTGATAAATAGACCCAATATTATAAATGGGGAACAACCTGAACCAAGGAAAATAGAAGCAAGCCCACATATGAGTAAACTGACCCCATGAACCAAGTCAGATGCCCCTGGATCTAAAGGCTGGAGCACTACAAAATCATCACAAACACAAAAATAACAGTAAAGGGCAAGGAAAATGAGTAAACTCACATATAAACTCCTTGAAAGTCTCCAACAATCCCAAAAGTAGCGTGCGTCAATCCAATGGGCAGCAACAGGAAAAAACAAAAAATGATAGCGCACTGCAAAAGAAGGTCTGGAGGCAAAGTTGAAAAAAGTAAAAATGCTTTAATGATGATGCATAATAGCCTAAGCTAAAAAGAGAACAAAAAGAAAAACTCCCCCAACGCGTTTCACGCCTAAGTGGCGCTTTATCAAAGGGTATCCTCCGTTTCAAAGTGCCTACCTTAAATAGCAGCCCCAATACGGAAGTAATCTCGCGCCAAAATACATCCATGACGTCAGATGGTAAGAGACCGGATAGTGAGCTACGGAGGCCCAAAGGGCAAAAACAACTCTGCATTGGGAAGCAAAGTAAGGGAATCACTAACAACATAAAAAATGACAAATCAAAATTGACATATCCTAACCTAAATATAAAAAACAACATATACATCAAGAATATAAAAGATAAAGTATATAAACAATGAAATATAATTTAAAACAAGAAAAAAGAAAAAACATTAGAATAATTTAAATAAAATAAAAAAAAGGAACAAACAGTAACCATGGTGACCCTTTATGAAAACATTTAAAGAAATAACAGATAATAACAATACTCTTAAATTATTGTTATCTGTTATTTCTTTAAATGTTTTCATAAAGGGTCACCATGGTTACTGTTTGTTCCTTTTTTTTAATTTTATTTAAATTATTCTAATGTTGTTTTTTCTTTTTTCTTGTTTTAAATTATATTTCATTGTTTATATACTTTATCTTTTATATTCTTGATGTATATGTTGTTTTTTATATTTAGGTTAGGATATGTCAATTTTGATTTGTCATTTTTTATGTTGTTAGTGATTCCCTTACTTTGCTTCCCAATGCAGAGTTGTTTTTGCCCTTTTGGGCTTCCGTAGCTCACTATCCGGTCTCTTACCATCTGACGTCATGGATGGATTTTGGCGCGAAATTACTTCCGTATTGGGGCTTCTATTTAAGGTAGGCACTTTGAAACGGAGGATACCCTTTGATAAAGAGCCACTTAGGCGTGAAACGCGTTGGGGGAGTTTTTTCTTTTTGTTCTCTTTTTAACTTAGGCTATTATGCATCTTCATTAAAGCATTTTTACTTTTTTCAACTTTGCCTCCAGCCCTTCTTTTGCAGTGCGCTATCATTTTTTGTTTGTTCCTTGTGCTACAATGACTTCACTATAAAATTAAGTTGCACATATTTAGCCTTATTGACTTGGTGAAATATTTTTTTTGCTGCTGTGGCCATAGTAAACAGAGCAATTTTATGTTTTGTTTGTGTTGGCATAGAGAAGGTGACTGCACTAATGCCAGACAGTATTGTACCTGTAAGTGCATACTAAAGTTAAGAAATATAGGAGAAATGCTGTGGCTGCTGCTGCAATTCAGATCAATTCAGGTAATGAGTCCCGAAAACAGGACTTGCTTATTAATTTGTTGGAATGGTTTGGAGCATTTGCTAGACTGATAGATTTACAATGAGAAACGTTTAATACCTTCCCTGTTCTTCATCTCTGCTAAATGCAAGTAAAGTTTCTTTTGGGGGACACACACCTATACGGGTGCCTATGGGCACGTGCCTATATATGCACAGTGTATGTATATATATTATACAGATATATTATACAGTACCATGAAATGAACCGTACAGATTTGCTTTTGATAGTAGTCGGTGTATAGTGTATCTGTTAACTGCATGAATTCTGAAGTTTGTGTTTGGGGCTGAGTTATAATGCACAATAAAGAACAAGAGTGGATATTTTATTCAAGGGGTTACATTTTTCCCCTTACAGATAAAAGCCAAGGAAAGATTTCAAAATTGTATTGCCATTTTACCTGAGGTGACGTGGCGGAAACTTGTATTAGAATTTTTATTTTGCTATGTAACTAGAAATTCACCTTTTACTGTAGCTTCAAAGTTCTGTTTTAAGATTTTACATAGACGTATAATGAATGTATTGGTCCCATAATATTGTATTCCTTACAGACTGTAATTACAGGCATACCCCGGTTTAAGTACACTCGCAAGTAAGGACATATCGGCCAATAGGCAAACGGCAGCTCGCGCATGCGCCTGTCAGCATGTCCTGAACAGCAATACCGGCTCCCTGCCTGTACCGAAGCTGTGCGCAAGTGGGGAGTCTATAGAGCCTGTTACACATGTGTTATTTGCATCAGTTATGCACGTATATGACGATTGCAGTACAGTACATGCATCGATAAGTGGGGAAAAGGTAGCGCTTCACTTTAAGTACATTTTCACTTTACATACATGCTCCGGTCCCATTGCGTACGTTAATGTGGGGTATGCCTGTAATTAGATGTATCTCATCCACCTAAGGATTTTAAGAATGCAGTAACTGAAGATTCCAAGCACACCACACCTATTGTCTGAAAATGTTATGCATGAAATTAAACAGAATTGTAAAACAGTCGGTGTGCCTTTCAGATATAATCTACATCTCTTTTTATGTATTCCTAGAGTACAATCCAAGTCTGGTGCTTTGTTACAGGAAGAAGGGGAGGCCAAACTTTACCCACCTCCAAAACACTGAATTTCATCACTTATTGCGACCTCTTCCAAAGTATAATAAAGATAATTAATCTCCTGACCAAAAGACACAAAATTAAAGTAAATAATTAGTGGGGCAACTCTGGATCACTGATAGTACCTAGCTTTGTTATAAGGCAATTTTGAACCAATACTAAACACAGAAAAAGCATTTGAATCTGATATCTTTGTATGTGCTTCAAATTACTTTCCTGCAGTTGGCCTCTGTGCACCAGTTTGTGATTTAGAGTATAAATCAGTGGTGTTCAACTCCAGTCCTCGAGACCACACCAGGTCAGGTTTTTAGGATATCCCGACTTAAGCTTCTTTGACTGAGCCACCTGTGCTGAATCTGGGATATCTTTAAAACCTGCACTGTTGGGGGGCAGTGGGTGTTGAGCACCCCTGGTATAAATAAGTTAGGGGAGACCTTGACACTTGTAACTGGATGTACCAGTTTCTGGATTTTCGTTAATTTAATTTTTTCCTTTCTGCATCAATATCTTGCCTGAGAAGAACGCATCAGACCTGGTAAACCATGTGCACCAGGCAAAGGAGCCTTGTTAATAGATTCCCCCAGTTTCATGCAGCCATTCAGTAGGCTATGATTTACCTCCCTGGTGCTGGAGAAGAGATCGGCTCCATTTAAATAAATTGGTCTAAAATCTTTTCCAGCATGGGGAAGTGGCTTCACATCACATTGAAGAAAGGCCATAAACATGGGCCTGGTACCTTGATATAATTTAACATTTATCATATTGGGAGCATTCTCAAATTAATGCCCATGTGTTACTATATACAAATCTGTGTTGTGAGAAGTGTAGACACAACCTTGTCCACAGTCAGTTTAAATCTGACTGACTACTTTCAACAGTATGACAGTAGATCTGTGATATGCTGGATATAGTGAATTCATAAAAATAGAATTAGGATGTGTGGCTTGCAAATGCTAAGAACTTTGATTGGACATGGTACTGATTGTGGTAAAAGCTATGTGTTTATAACTTAATGGGCTTATGCTCCTCCTCTCTCCCCTCCCTGCCTCTCCCCCCCTCCCCTCCCTGCCTCTCCCCCCTCCCCTCCCTGCCTCTCCCCCCATCCCCTCCCTGCCTCTCCCCCCCCTCCCCTCCCTGCCTCTTCCTCCCCTCCCCCTCTTCCTCCTCTCCCCTCCCGCCTCTCCCCTTTCCCCCCCATCCCCACTCTCCCCCCACATACACGCCCTTCCCTCCCACCCACATACACACCCTTTCCCCCCACCAACCCACATACGCCCTTTCTCCCACACCCACATACACACACATGCCCCCCCCCCCCACATATACATGACAAGCTATGAGTTTCAACTTAATGGGCTTATGTCACAGAAACCCTCTCTGTAGGTTAAACATTTTCATATTTATTTTTTTATTTATAAAATGTTTTACCAGGAAGTACAGTAATACATTGTTACCTCTCGTTTTCAAGTATGTTCTGGGCATAAGAGTTATGACTAAGGCCTGGGACCCGGTGCGCCCGGCTGTGCGGGCGGCCACACGCGAGTTCCCCACCAGCAGGGGAATCCTGCAGAGCCGGTCCCGGTCCCCCCTGGCTGCACAGCTTACTACATGCTGTGACGCGTCAGCCGCTACGGGATACAAGAGAATGGTGATCCCTAGCGTTGACGTGTCACGTGGTGTGGCTGTGAGCCAATGAGGAGGGGAGGCTTCGGGAGGAGGGGAGGCTTCGGGGAGCGGGGAGGAGTGTGGAGTGAAAGCAGCGTGAGTGCGTGTCTGTGTGTGTGCCTGAGTGCGTGAGTGCCTGCCTGTGTGTGTGTATGTGTGTGCGCGTGTGTGTGTGTGAGAGAGTGCCTGCGTGTGTGTATGAGTGTGTGTGTGTTGCTTACCATCAGCAGCTCCAGCCCGAGCTGGTGGAGGGAGGGGGGGGGGAGAGTAGCGGGTCCCTCCGCTCAAGCCACGCCCCCCCTCCCTGTCAAGCCTCTCACTCCCGCCCACCTCCCGCTCCCTACAGACCGCATATCGCGGTCTGTGTATGTCAGCGCCCCGCCTGTCTGCAGTGCAGGCACGCTGACGGAGGGAGCGGGGCCGTAGCCTAATGATAAGTATTCCAGTATTGGGGGGCACGGTAAGAGGAGAAGCGGACGAATACTTTGCTGAAACTTGGGACCATGAACAATCTTTTGGAGTCAGATCTCAGATAAGTGCTGCATGTGGTAGGGGTGAGGAGCTTGTTCAGATAGACAGTAGCTTACCCAGAAAGTATTTGAAGGCAAGACAGGAAAGATGAACTTTGCGGCTAGACTCAAGTGATGCCCAATCTAGTTCTTTGAACATTTCACAGTGACGTGTGTTGTAGTTGCATTGGAGAAGAAAACGGCATACAATATTGAGTTGTAGAGGGTATCAAGTTTGCTAAGGTGGATTTCGGGTGCCGAGCTGTATACTATGTCCCCATAGTCTATAATTGGCATTAGCATCTGCTGTGCGATGCGCTTTCTAACCAGCAGACTAAGGGAGGATTTGTTCCTTTAAAGTACACCTAGTTTGGCATAAGTTTTGGATGTCAGAGTATCAATGTGCATCCTAAATGTTAAATGGGAGTCAACACATATGCCCAGGTATTTAAAACTAGTAACAGGGTTTAGGGTGGTATTACCGTTGGTTCTGATCTGGAGCTCAGTCATTGGAAGCTTTAAAAATTTAGTCTTGGTCCCTAATAGCATGTTCTTCTATAGCGCTGCTAGTTTTACGTAGCACTTTACAGGGACATTTTGCAGGCACAGGAGCTTACAATCTATGTTTTTGGTGCCTGAGGCACAGGGAGATAAGGTGACTTGCCCAAGGTCACAAGGAGCCGATACCGGGAATTGAACCAGATTCCCCTGTTTCAAACTCGGTGCCAGTCAGTGTCTTGACTCACTGAGCCGCTCCTTCTCCATTGTTAGTCTTGTCAGTGTTTGTTTAAGAACAGTTTGTTTTGGGAAATTCAATTTTCAAGTCTCAAAAAGTCAGATTTGAAGTATGTGTTCAGGGTCAATGGAGCTGGGGCTCTGGGGCTGTGTGCATACAAGATTGTGTCTTCTGCATACATGTGTATTGAGGCTCCCTTACAATCTGTAGGAAGATCATTGATGAACACTGAGAAGAGTAGGGACCCCAGAACAGAGCCTTGTGGGACACCGCAGGTGATATCCAAGGGGTTGGAGTTAGAGCCTGAGATGGACACATGTTGGGATCTACCTGATAGGTAGGAATGAAACAACTTTAAAGCATGCTTCCCTGTTCCTTTGCACTGGAGTTTAAGCAAGATAACATGATCAACTGTATCAAAAGCCTTTGCAAAATCTAGGAATATTGCACCAGTGAGTTGTCCCAGTTCCATTCCACACTGTATTTCATTGCAAACTTTTAGCAGGGCAGTTACTGTGGAGTGTTTGGAATAGCAGCTGCTCCTGCTAATTTTTTTTTTTTCCATTGGGGGAAAAAAAAACATAGCGTTTTTGTACCAATAAGGACGCGTTTCGGGAGTTTACATGGTGCTTTCATAACCATAAGCTCTGCATCTAGATTTTTTTGTAATCAGATTAGTTGCACAATTGGAACAAACATACAAACACCGCTCCTCCCTTTTCCAATTCTCTTCCTGGCATTAGCTCAACCAGCAGGAGGGACCAGACCTGCTTTTTATGCAGCAGTTTGCTTTGCCTCAGACCTGCTCACAACTCTGTTCCTTCTCAAAACAGACAGCCTCAAGTGACTGAACTTGTACATTGTCCTCCTGTCTGTGCTCCCGTCATTGTCACGTTGCCTGCTCTGGGTGTAGCAGTTGGCACTAGAAAGCATTGATGAAACGAATCCGTTTTTAAATCTGTCTCCTCTTGTCTGTTGCAGGTGGGAACATCTGGCATGTTTAAGGCTTCGGCTGTGAAAGATTCCTCTGCTAACCAGAACTCTGTAAAAAGGCACAGCTGCCGTAACACACGAAGCTGGTAACCAGTCTCCAGAAGCGCTACTCCAATGTGCCTTGCCCAACATTGCCTCTTGCCTGGAAATTTATAACACCCCCAAATCATCCCTTTTTCTGGACACGTTTTTTTGAAGTCCCCTTTTTGCCATATCGGACCCCTTGTGACTTTTTTTCCCCCCAACTATGCATCATTTTGGGCACAGCTGACAGCACCTGTTCTCCGCATGATAAAGAAGACGGGGTCGCTAAAAGAAATTACTGGATGACTTGTTTTGCTGATTGAAACCTGTCTGTTTTTTGTTTTGTTTTTTTACATCACAATCCGGTACTTATAATGGCCTTTGCTAAGGGCCGTTACCTGCTTCTCTTTCTCTGCGTGCAGCTCGTTGTTATGGCTTTGCTCTACAGAGAAGGCTACAGGAAACGAGTGGCTTATTTCTTTGGGATTTTTTACAAAGGGGGACCTCCCTCCTTCGTGCTTCTGAGTCCTCGTAATGTCTCCCAGCCAGGAGACGTGTATGCCAACCTGAGTTCCATATCCAAGCCAGGCGTGCGGGAGGAGGAGCTGCCGTTCTGCCCGGAGACCTCGCCGTTTATAGGTAATACTCCTCTTCACAACTTTCTTTTCTTGCCCTTTTTACAATCATAAATTCTATTATTGCTTTTTTTTTATGCAGCTCTGCCAAGGTACGCATTGTACAGAGATGGACATCTAAATCATCTTTATGGGCAGTGTGGGGTCTATAATAACACAAATGAAAGGCCGTGCCACTCGGATGATTCTTTTATTTTTACGTTTCTTTTTTTTTTTTAAGCTTATTTACAAACTCCACCGTTGAATGTTACAATAGTTTGCCGTTGGAAACCATGGTAAGGGTTTAATTCCTACCAAACATCATTGTAACCTTGCAACACCAGCCCTGCTTACTCAATCCTGCTGATTCTTCTCCGTATTCCTGTACAAATAACTTTACTGTTGTGTTCTGATTTGACAAGCTTGTTGCAGAAACTGGCCCAACGTTTGTTAAAGGAGCAATCCATGCAATATCTGACGTGTGGTTTCAAATAAATTTGTTCGTTAGAATTGGATAATACCACCTTATTAATTTTTTTTATTCAACTGTTAATGCCTTTTTTAATGAGTTGTAATATACTGAGCATCCTTTGATTTCTATAGCAGGTCCAGTGCAAATCTTTAAAACTTTTCTGTTTGGGATAATTTGTTGCCAATATTCCCAGCAGTTTGAGCTGCAAACTGCAACAATAGATTATGTTGCCTTAGTAATATACGGATACATTGTAGCTGCTGAGTTACACTAATTTAAGGATTGATTTGAAACTGAAAGGCAGCCATTTAGTGATGCCTGGGAGCAGGATTTTGCTGATCGATCACGGGTGAACCAAATTGATTGGCAGCTTAGTTAATTCGTTTTCAATAAAGGTAACCAAAGGCTACATATATTAAAACAAAAACAGACTTTTTTTTTTAAAGCTGCTTTGATAGCTGCTTTACAATGTTTGAGCTTTTTCTTAGGGGAATAGAGATCATGTGAATGCTGTATAACGGGTCCAGTCTACCAACGGGTCAGGTTTTCAGGATATCCCTGCTTCAGCACAGGTGGCGCAGTTGAAGACTGAACCACTGAATGAGCCACCTGTGCTGAAGCAGGAATATCCTGAAAACCTGACCTGTTGGTGGCCCGTGAGGACTGGAGTTGGCTACCCCCCTGCTGTGTAAGGCCTCGGCCATGTTACTTGCTTGCTTAGAGCGGCTTTAGTAGGGGCTCACCTGCGCTTCCGCGCGCTTGCGGAAGCGCAGGTCTTAGGGGAATTTAAAATTCCCCCGCTTGCCGGCGCGACAGGCCGGTCACGTGAGTGGGCGAACCAGCTCCGTGACGTCACTGGCCCGCCCCCGGCCAGTGACGCGCCCGCCCCCTGACGGCCCGCTGAGAGCGCGTGCGGTAAGCAACCGCAAGGCCAGGGAAAGCGAGTGCAGGGAAAGCACTCGCTTTCCCTGAGCCTCGGCGCGCCTCAGCGAGCAAGCAGGGAGCATGGACTCAGCCTTAGATGTGCAGCCACAGCCGTGTACCCCCCTGCTTGTTGATGTGTAGCCGCCTTGCTGTAGTTCACATTCACAAGTATTTTTCATGGAGACCCTTTCAGACCTACCTTTGAAACGGTTAAACATCTCTTCCTTTAATAAATGTCACTGTGGGAAAGGTGGCGACTGTGCGAGTGGATTCAATATAATCTTTGGTGTGCAGCCTCCCCTCAGTATGGAACCTTACAGGCAATGCCACCATTCAGTTTGGTGTAGGGTTACCATTACATGTGTAGAGTGGGGAAACCACATTCTTGGGTGTTACTGTAATTAATACATTTTGACCTTTTCAGTGGTTCGGTTGTAAATGACAAACAAAATATGCTGAAGTTATTGGCATCAGAAGTGGTTAAAAGCATATGATTCCACACTGTGTGTGTGTGTGTGTGTGTGTGTGTGTGTGTGTGTGTGTGTGTGTGTGTGTGTGTGTGTATATATTGAAGAATAAATGAGTTCTTCAGTATTAGGTGATACCTTTTTATTGGACTAACAATTTATGTCATAGGACAAGCTTTCGAGAGTTCTCCTCTCTTCTTCAGGTCAGGCAATACTGATATACAAAGGATTCAATGGCTAAAACAGTGTAGAGAGAGGGAAAAAAAACAGATATGTACTGTAGATAAGGTAGGGTGTTAAAAGTGTTTGAAGCCAGGGGACAGTGACAAAGAAAGGTGGGGGGGGGAGAGAAAGTGTGGATAACAATGGGGCAAGCAGGATAATTACAAACAATTTTATAGGGTGTGAGAAAACCCATGTCCGCATTAAGTCCTTTGGTTTTTGTGTCAAAGAGTCTTATCATTCTGAGTTCAAATGTTTTCCGTTCTTGGGTGCGTTTAAACATTCCATTGAGGATTTAGATTTTTAAATCATTTATGGAATGATCTGGTTGTGAGAAGTGATGTCCCACAGATGAGCAGTATCTTCCTTCTTCGTGATGGAGTATAGAGTGTCTGTGCATACTCATTCTTCCTTGTAATTTTTGGCTGGTTTCCCCAATGTAGCAACCTTGGTCACATCTGTTGCACTGAATGCACCAAGGTTGCTACATTGGGGAAACCAGCCAAAAACTGGAGGAGAACTCTCGAAAGCTTGTCCTATGACATAAATTGTTAGTCCAATAAAAAGGTATCACCTAATACTGATGAACTCATTTATTCTGCACTATCGCAACTGGACTAACACGGCTATTTTCTGCTTTGGCTACATTTGGGATACAGAGGTATCACCCTTTGTAGTTACCCTTTGACACCTCCAGCCATAAATCTCATCCACACCGGGGGAAGGACCAGCACAGATAACATTCCAAGAGACACTGTTTTTAAGTAATCCTTGCTTCATTCATTGTAACATCGCCGGAAGAAGAGATCAGTGTATCTCGAAATGCACAAATAAAAGCATTTCGTTAGCCACAGAACGGTATCATCTATTTATTTTTTGATTATATATATATATATATATATATATATGTATGTATGTGTGTGGATATATATATCTATATGCAGTGGAAGTGCTGTGTGCAGGGCGATAATGGTGAAAGACAGGGTTGCAGACCTGTCTAAGGCCGAGTCCGTGCTGAGGCGTGCGAACGCTCCGTGCTGAGCCCCTGCATCCTCAATGAGGATGCCTTGAGAGGGGGCTCACGCGAGTGTCCGCAGGCGTGCTGACGAGTTGGAGGTTTCAGCCGAGCACCAAGCTGTTTTTCAGCGTGCTGTCGGCTGAAAACCTCCAATCACAGTACAGCAGTGTCGACGTCACTGCCCCGCCTCCAACCACCTCCCCCCGGCTCGGATCGCGCCCGCTGGCTCGCCTGTATGGGCATGAAATCGCCCAGATTTCAGCAGGCGAGCCTCAGCGTCAGCGCGGCTCGGATCGCCTCACCCCTCTATGGCCCAGGCCTAAGACATGCAAATGAATATACAGGAATATTTACAGTTGCTATATGCTATACTGTGCAGGGTTTTTGTCACTTTTTTTACCCACCATAACATTAATAAATGTGGTGATTACCTACTCTTTAATCTCAAATGAGCAAATGTCAGCAACCAACCTCACACTGATGATACCCATCAAGGTTGAAACATGTCTGTGAGTGGGTTAACTGACTTTGCATCTCCCAAGTCCTTGCTTAAAAGCTGTGTTTAAAGCAGCATGCATTGGCTAAGGGTTGTTCATGTAATGTGAGCTTGAGATAAAAGGTGGTACTGTGTGCTCATTTGTCATTTCCCAGAATCCCTTGCTGCAGTGGAAGTGCTGTGTGCTGGGCGATAATGGTGAAAGACAGGGTTGCAGACCTGTCTAAGACATGCAAATGAATATACAGGAATATTTACAGTTGCTATATGCTATACTGTGGAGAGTTTTTGTCACTTTTTACCCACCATAACCTTAATATATTATATATATGATTATATAGATCAGTGTATCTCGAAAGCTCGCACAAATAAAAGCATTTCGTTAGCCACAGAACGGTATCATCTATTTATTTTTTGATTATTGAAGCTCGGCTAACACGGTACTGATACCTCTACATGAAAATATGGAAGATACCACATTGTACCGCACTCAAATGAAGCTAAAGGATTTACTGAAAAAACAGGCACAACTAGACAGCGATATCATCTTCCTCAGCAAATGCCAAGAGACACTGTTTTCAAGTATACCTTTTGCTTGCTTCATTCATTGTAACATCGCCGGAAGAAGAGATTAGTGTATCTCGAAAGCTCGCACAAATAAAAGCATTTAGTTAGCCACAGAACGGTATCATCTATTTATTTTTTGATTATTGAAGCTCGGCTAACACGGTACTGATACCTCTACATATACATATATACATACATATATATATATATATATATATATATATATATATATATATATATATATATACACACAACAAAAAGCAGCAGCCAGCACTCCAAGCAACAAATGTAAAGTCAAGGTGCATGCTCCATAGAAATCAATATAGAAACCCTGTCTTCCCATAAGAAAAGGCACAAAAGCAGCAACACTCAGATAAAGCAAAAAGACATGTATTAGCAGTTACAAAACAGCACACTATAAACCCAACGTTTCGGTCCTAGGCAGGACCTTCCTCAGGGGGGTGCTACCAGACAATGACACCCAGAGAACATATATACCCCATAGTTCACCATGTGAGGACAATTAGAGGCAGCTAATTGTACAATCCTGGAGCTCCACGAGTGCAATCAGTGTATGAGGTAGTACGGTGGCCATCTTGGAAATCAGGAGACAGAGCAATGTATGCTATCTCACATGGGCAGATGAGTACAGGCTCCCCCGGTGGACAAAAAAATCCTAGCGTCCAATGTTGCTAGGAAACGCATGTGTGGCGTCATAAAGTCCTGGGAAGTCAGCTCAAAGTAAAGTTGCGCATGTGCAAGGCTCTGTGACAGCACCAGAGTGTCACGCCGATCTGGTACCCCATTCAGTGTCAATTGCATCAGTGTGGCAGCTCCCTAAAGAAAATGACAGTGAAGGAACAAGTGAATCAACACATAAGGGGAATAAAAACAATTTCCAGAGTTGAGGGTGACTGTTTAGATGGCAAGGGGAGGGAGGGCAAGGGGAGGGAGGGATAACAAGGGAAAGGAGGAGGTAGAGCAAAAACATGCATATAAATTAGGCAATTGTAAATGGCATACTGGTTAAATATTAATATTCAGTACTGCACCATTGGGGAACAATAATGCAAAGTCCCGGCAATGGAAACCTAATTATGAGCATCTATGCATTAATGAAGAGAAAAGGACACAGAACAATAATTCAAAAGATGCAATCACAAAAAACATCCTAATTTGAAATCTTCATTTAGTCCTCGCGGAGCCATTGTGTTCAGTTCAAAAATCATGCGAGTTTCAAGTTGTAACAGCAATTTGCCCCTGTCTCCTCCACGGGGGCCAGCATGTGCTTGCATGATGGGCATGCATCGTAGCGTTGCCAAGCTATGCTTGTGATCTTTAAAATGTCTCGCTACCGGTTGCAGTTTGAGATCCTCATTATTCGTACTGTCAAGTAATGCCTTCCTGATGGAGGAGCGGTGCAAGCTCATACGCTCCTTCAACATACGTGTGGTTTTACCAATATAATACAGGTCACATGGACACCGGATGATGTATACAACGAATTTACTCTCACAGTTCATGTAATCCTTTATTTTAATGGCTTTTCCACTGTGTGGATGGACAAAGCTTTTCCCCAATATCATGTGTTGACAGTTTATACAGCCATGACATTTGTGTACACCGGGAGTTTTGGAGAGCCAATTCGTAGGGCTGGCATACTTGGATACCGGATCTGCCTGTGTCAATAGGTCACCTATGTTTCGCCCCCTGCGGTAACAGAATAATGGTGGTTTGGTGAAGGTTTTCCCAATTCTTTTGTCGTTTTCCAAGATGTGCCAGTGTTTCATGATACTTCTACGAATAGTACATGATGAAGTACTAAAAGTGGTATTAATCCCAAAACGATCTGAAGTGCTGGTTTGGATGGTTGGTTTGAGGAGTTGATCACGGGAAAACCTTCTTGCCTTGGCTAAGGCCTCTTTGACCTCTTTGTGGTTATAACCTCTTGTAAGGAACCTGTGTGTCATACACTGTAGCGCTTTCTCACACTCGTCACTCCTACTGGTGATCCTCAAGACCCTAAGAAATTGAGAATACGGCAACCCCTTCTTCAGAGCATCAGGGTGGTGACTACTGGCCAGAAGTAGGGTATTTCTGTCCGTTGCTTTATGATGAATCTTCGTCAGCAGCCGGGTAGGTCCCTTGTAAACAACAGTGTCAAGAAAAACGATCTGCTCATTGCTGTAGTTGAGGGTAAATCTTATGTTTGACGGAATAGAATTCAGGTATTCCAAAAATTGCAACAGGTCTGCTTCAGAGCCATCCCATATCAGGAACAGATCGTCAATATATCTCATATATGTCCTGATATTATTAGCATATGGGGAATCATACAGGATATGGGTTTGTTCATATTGGGACATAAACAGATTGGCATACGATGGGGCCATGTTAGACCCCATCGCTGTGCCCATACATTGTAGAAAGAATTTTTTCTCGAATTTGAAAAAATTCTTATGGAGCACAATGTCTATAAGCAGAAGTAAAAATTCTATTGGCGGACCAGTATAGCCAATGAATTTGTCTAGATGATCCTTTACTGCTTCCATACCCTCAGTATGCCCAATATTCGTATAAAGGCTCGAAACGTCCAATGTGACCAGGAGGCAGTTAGTAAGGTCAAAATCCAAGGCGTCCAATTTATTGATAAAGTCAGTGGTGTCTTTTATATAGCTTGGCGTACTGACCACAATCGGCTGTAGATGAAAGTCAATATACTGAGAGAGGGGGTGACATAGGGAGCCCATCGCCGCAATGATGGGTCTCCCTGGTGGAGAGGTCAAAGATTTATGCACTTTGGGTAAAATGTATATCACTGGAGTGATCGGGAATTCCTGTGTTAAGAATTTCCCTGTTTCCTCCGATATCCACCTATTGTTAATGCCAAGTTGTATAATGGTATCAATCTCTTTTTTATAAATGTGGGTGGGATCACCTTTCAGTGCTTTGTAATGCAAGCATACATTAAGTTGCCGCATTATTTCTGCTCTATATTGTTCATAGTCCATCACAACTATGCCCCCCCCTTTGTCCGCTGACTTGATAATGATTGCTGTATTATCCTTAAGTGACTTGATTGCAAGGTGCTCCTCTTTGGTGAGGTTAAAAAAGCTTCTTTTTTGATTTTTAACAGCATCCCTGGTATCCGCTTCCACCAGACTAATGAATGTCATGATGTTGGGATTATGAACCTGGGGGTCAAAAGAGCTCACCTGTTTGAAAGGTTGTGTTGTCCGATTTTCTTCATTAAGCGTAGAGTCGTCTCGCTGATATCTGCAGAAGAAGTCCTTCAAGCGAAGGCGTCTATTGAGCCTGTATAGATCTACCTCCCAGTCAAATGGGTCCAGTGTATGTGTTGGCACAAATGATAAGCCCTTTTCAAGGACACTCTTTTCCGATGGTGTTAACATGTAGGATGAGATGTTATACACTACGTCCTTCACTTCTTGGCCTTCTGGACCCCTCTGTCCTTTGATTGCCTTGGAAGAAATCTTGTTGCTGCGGCCGCCGCCCCTGCGGGTCTTTCTCCAGCGTCTGGGTCGTGGGGTGGGGGTTTCTGATGTATTACACCCCCTTGTCCTAAAAAAGGATCCGTGCGAGCAGTATCTTGGTTGTCCGAGTGATCAGTATCACTAGTGTTGTACGCACTCCCCGTGGTGCCTGCGCGTCTTCCCCTTGTGTTCTTCCGTCTTTGGCCTGGTCTCCCTGGAATCGTCTCACTGATGCCCAACAACCATTTATAGACGTGCCGTTCCTTATAGTCTGTGGTAACTTGTTTCAGTTTCTCACGTTTGTATGTGATGAGGCTTTCTCTATAGGCGTCGACTGCTACTTCTAGTTTGTCAGTCCAATTAACCTCTTTGTCAGCGGTCAGGGCAAGATCATTTTTTGTTTTAATGGTGGCAATCTCAGCTCTAATGCGGTTCAATTCTTTAGTAGATTGTTCAATGACCAATATTATCAGATCCAATGAACATTTATTGAGAATACTGATCCAGCGTTTACAAAATTCTGGATCAGAACGTCCAATAGTTGGCTGATTCTTAATGCGGAACCCTCTTGGTAACAGTTTCTCACGGTGATAGTGAGAGAGGGTTGCACCATGAAGGAAAAAATCAACTTCCCTCTTGCTCAGTTTAAGCAAATCATTAAAAATATCAGAAACTTTTTCTGTGCCAAAAATTTCCTCTATCGAATCTGTATACCTGATCCTAGAAATATCAGTCTCACTATAACACAAAGTATCTGATATAGATGAAAACAGACCCCCCACATCTGGAAATTCTTCCATAACATACAATCTCTATGATATCTATCTAGAAATATATTAAGCAGTAAGAACCACAATATAGTCACTGAGTGAGACTGCACCACAACTCAGTGAGCAAAACACTAATCAGGGTGCTCAGCTCATATATATATGTACAACAAAAAGCAGCAGCCAGCACTCCAAGCAACAAATGTAAAGTCAAGGTGCATGCTCCATAGAAATCAATATAGAAACCCTGTCTTCCCATAAGAAAAGGCACAAAAGCAGCAACACTCAGATAAAGCAAAAAGACATGTATTAGCAGTTACAAAACAGCACACTATAAACCCAACGTTTCGGTCCTAGGCAGGACCTTCCTCAGGGGGGTGCTACCAGACAATGACACCCAGAGAACATATATACCCCATAGTTCATCATGTGAGGACAATTAGAGGCAGCTAATTGTACAATCCTGGAGCTCCACGAGTGCAATCAGTGTATGAGGTAGTACGGCGGCCATCTTGGAAATCAGGAGACAGAGCAATGTATGCTATCTCACATGGGCAGATGAGTACAGGCTCCCCCGGTGGACAAAAAAATCCTAGCGTCCAATGTTGCTAGGAAACGCATGTGTGGCGTCATAAAGTCCTGGGAAGTCAGCTCAAAGTAAAGTTGCGCATGTGCAAGGCTCTGTGACAGCACCAGAGTGTCACGCCGATCTGGTACCCCATTCAGTGTCAATTGCATCAGTGTGGCAGCTCCCTAAAGAAAATGACAGTGAAGGAACAAGTGAATCAACACATAAGGGGAATAAAAACAATTTCCAGAGTTGAGGGTGACTGTTTAGATGGCAAGGGGAGGGAGGGCAAGGGGAGGGAGGGATAACAAGGGAAAGGAGGAGGTTGTTATCCCTCCCTCCCCTTGCCCTCCCTCCCCTTGCCATCTAAACAGTCACCCTCAACTCTGGAAATTGTTTTTATTCCCCTTATGTGTTGATTCACTTGTTCCTTCACTGTCATTTTCTTTAGGGAGCTGCCACACTGATGCAATTGACACTGAATGGGGTACCAGATCGGCGTGACACTCTGGTGCTGTCACAGAGCCTTGCACATGCGCAACTTTACTTTGAGCTGACTTCCCAGGACTTTATGACGCCACACATGCGTTTCCTAGCAACATTGGACGCTAGGATTTTTTTGTCCACCGGGGGAGCCTGTACTCATCTGCCCATGTGAGATAGCATACATTGCTCTGTCTCCTGATTTCCAAGATGGCCGCCGTACTACCTCATACACTGATTGCACTCGTGGAGCTCCAGGATTGTACAATTAGCTGCCTCTAATTGTCCTCACATGGTGAACTATGGGGTATATATGTTCTCTGGGTGTCATTGTCTGGTAGCACCCCCCTGAGGAAGGTCCTGCCTAGGACCGAAACGTTGGGTTTATAGTGTGCTGTTTTGTAACTGCTAATACATGTCTTTTTGCTTTATCTGAGTGTTGCTGCTTTTGTGCCTTTTCTTATGGGAAGACAGGGTTTCTATATATATATATATATATATAACCATGTTAAAAATGGTTTTTGAAGCAAAAAGTGGCACTGTGTGCTCATTTGCATGTCATTTCCCAGAATCCCTTGCTGCAGTGGAAGTGCTGTGTGCTGGGTGATAATAGGGAAAGGCGGGGTTGCAGACCTGCCTAAGACATGCAGATGAGCATACAGTTGTATTTACATTTGTGTGTATATATATATATATATATATATATATATATATATATATATATATATATATATATATATATATATATATATACACATATCTCTGTTATTATGCCGTTTATTATAGATAAAACAGGAAATGATCCATACAAATTATCTGTGCTCATTAAACAACCATGTCTGTTTAATTGAAGGCTGTGAACACTGTTCTTATGCTTTTTTATATCTGGACCAAATATTTTACTGTAGAAGTGTTGATTTGATTGAACATTAATGCTTAAAACCTTTCAAAATGTTTTAGTAAGTGGAACTGCACCATTATTCGTTCACTGACCTGGATTTAAATCATATAATGGTTCAGTGCCACTGAATGGAACAGTATCTCTGGATTTATGTAAACAATATAAAGATTTGGACATTTGATAGCAGTTGGTCTCAAAATCAAACAAATTGTCAGAAGCCAGGGCCAGTTTTCTCACGTTCTTGTCTCATGTCCCATCTGCTTTGAAGATTTGCATCACTGTCCGTTTTCTATATTGTCTCCTGTTGTAGCTTTGAATTGCTTCATTGTATTCACGTCCACCAGGAACACTTACATTTACACTTCAATGTAAAAAAGAGCTTCCTTGTGTTTCCTGGGGCCTTCCTCCCACCGGCTTCAGATCATGTACTCATTATTCTATCCTTTCAGCTGACGGGCTTTCGTACTGTACAGTATTGTTACTCTTGGATGCATTTAAAAGTTTGTCACACCCGTCTCTCCCTCCTTTTTTCCCAGGCTGAACTTGCTGACGTCCTTTTCCTAGCTAGTTTTGATGGAAATATTCTCTTCTCAAATTTGTTCCACACCTCTTGTTCTCTGTTTTTAAAGTATTATCCCCCCCCCCACCCCCCTGGATGGAACAAGGGCACATGTATCATGAGACGATATAGGTGATCGTACCTGTTTCAGCGAAGACTTTCATTGAAGTCAATGTTCGGGCGTCATCAAAGAGCAATCCGCGCTGTCGCCCCCCAATCTGCAATATCTGCTATTGATTTTAATGACCGGTATCGCTGATGGGGCGGATCGCTATTTGATGACTCGCGGCCATTGAGAGATGACGCCGGAACAGGTGCGATAACCTTTACTGGCACTTGATACATGTTCCCCATTGTGCTGTAATGAGGTCCTTTCTTCGTCTATCTCTGCTGGTATATAACCTGCACACAAGGCTATCCTAAATATGAAAAAAAGCTAAGGATCTTATGGGGTCTGCGGTTTCATGTCTCACAGCAGGGGATGGGTGATTGGGCGAGACCCTGAGTATTCCTTATCTGCTTACAGTTTGTTGCATTGGTTTCCTAATTTGAAGTGATCAGGCATAATGTCTGTGTGCAGCACACTGACACATAAAATGCATTTCTCATACTTGTAGCATTACAGGCTTTCTGTGGCAATGGCTGCTAAAGTACCAATACCACAGCCACATTTAATGGGAATATTTATACCCACTTTGCTCCGCTCTCTCTCTCTTTTTTGCATTTGTTCTATAGTTTAAGACAGGGGAGCACCTGCGCCCCCTGTCTTCCCTCCGCTGGTGCTCGCGCCCCCTGCCTTCCCTCCGCTGGTGCTCGCGCCCCCTGCCTTCCCTCCGCTGGTGCTCGCGCCCCCTGCCTTCCCTCCGCTGGTGCTCGCGCCCCCTGCCTTCCCTCCACTGGTGCTCGCGCCCCCTGCCTTCCCTCCGCTGGTGCTCGCGCCCCCTGCCTTCCCTCCGCTGGTGCTCGCGCCCCCTGTCTTCCCTCCGCTGGTGCTCGCGCCCCCTGCCTTCCCTCCGCTGGTGCTCGCGCCCCCTGCCTTCCCTCCGCTGGTGCTCGCGCCCCCTGCCTTCCCTCCGCTGGTGCTCGCGCCCCCTGCCTTCCCTCCGCTGGTGATCGCGCCCCCTGCCTTACTTTGATGTGGCGCATGTGACGTCACCCGCAGCATCATTTGACAATTTAATGGAAACAGAAAGAGTTGGTTTCACCCGGAAATAAAGCTGCTCTGGCTTTTGAAAGCTGATAGATTTGAGATATTCATCAACTCATTTCGACCATGTTTTCACTCATTTTCTCCATGGCTGAAATATAGACGTTCCAAGGACTGTCATTTCTAGTGTCTTTAAAAAATCAATCCAAGAAAAAAAAAAAAATCTAATATAGAGAATTGAAGCAGGGGGTCACCGGAGCTGAACCCCATTAATTTCAGGGGAGGGGTGGGGACCGTATCTCCTGCAGTTTAAAGCTCCCGCCTGAGCCGCATCGTGTAACCTGACGCACGCCACGGGAGCTTTGTGAAACGGCCACAATGTGAACCCTGGAGCGGTTGCTGGTCGAATAGGTCTGTAGTCTATATTTTAAAATATTTTGTGTCTCGTCCTGTTTGTGGTGAGTTCAAACATGTTGGTAATTAGAAATATTACAGATGTGTGTATATACATCTATCTGCATTGCTGTCACACACTTGGTTTCACAGAGCACAGCACTTGAAGAGGAGTTTCTCGTGAGCAAGAAAATCCCCAGTATTTGAAACGCTGCTGCAACAAAACACCCTCCAAACGCAGTCTAAAAACTGGAGACAAAAAACAGTAAAGACTGAGGGATCGTCCTTAAGGTGCAGGGGGGAGGTACTCTGCACAAAATGGGGCACACCATTTGTATTTGTATTGTGGTAATTAATCAGCCGTTTCTGCAGCCAAGAGTTTACCCGGCAAACATCGAGGGTTTTGACAGTTCAGCAGCAAATCTAATGAACCAGAAATAGCTGGAATGGGCCAGAAATAAAGCTGCTTTGGACCTTGGAAGCCGATGGATATTCAGGTAACTTCTTTCAACCGGGTTTTCTCTCCTTTCCTCCACTGCTGAAGGTTTGATCACGGGGTCTGTCCTTTTTCCTATCTTATCCTTTCTCCCGCCCCAATGGCCTATGGTGAAAGTGAGCTGCCCATTACACCGCGTTCAAAGCACATTGCCAAACTCTATTTCTTCCTGCTGTTTTTACTTGGAATGACTTTTTTGAAGTGGCCCAAAGCCTGCAGTGTATTATTTACATGACACCGGCTGCTTATTCTCACTTTGTGCTCTCCACCACAGATCCTTATCAGAAACATGTCTTTTCTATATCTTCTCCGATAAGGTTATTTAAGATCTACTTACCTCCCTACGTGAGGGGTTTGGCAGGCATTCATTTGGGGTTTAGGAATAAAAAGCCGTTAAAAGAAAATCCGTAAGCAGCGGCAAAAATAGGGAGTGTAAGGGCTCGCTATGCTACGGCAGCTTGCTAGCGTTTGCACCCCCGCCGCTCGCTCCTGCAGCACAGCGACCTGTGCTCAAACTGCAGGAGGCGGATCGGGGCATGGCGGGGGCGTGTAACGAGTGCGTCACGGAGCTGGTTCGCCTTAATTGGCTGAACCAGCTCGCGTCACGCGACTGTAGCCCCAAATTTCAATTTTGGTTGTGCCGGCAAAATGTCGCAGCCTTAGGCTTAGGTCAGACAGAAGGCGATGTGCCGTGTGCGTGCTAACGTGCGCTCACACGTCCGTCGCAAATTTGGGTTGTGCGGTGGGAGTTTTCAAACTGAAAACTCCTCCGGCGGTAAAATGCAGCGTTATGGCTGCGACATTTTGCCGGCACAACCCAAATTGAATTTTGGGCCTAGTCGCGTGACGCGAACTGTTTCAGCCAATTAAGGCGTACGAGCTCCGTAACGCGTTCGTTACACGCCCCAATCTGCCTCCTGCAGGTTGAGCACAGATCGCTGTGCTGCAGGAGTGAGTGGCGGGGGCGCGAACGCTAGCAAGCTGCCGTAGCAGCCTGTCTGAGCGAGCCCTAAAACAGACACCGACAGCTATAGTGTTGTGAAGACATTTTTAACAAATAAGTGAATGTGCTTGGTGAACCTCCCCTTTAATGTAGTGGGGATTCGTTTGTCTTCATTCAGCCACCTGTAACTGCGCGTCTTCCTAGTGACGGCGCGTCTTCCTAGTGACGGCGCGTCTTCCTAGTGACGGCGCGTCTTCCTAGTGACGGAGCGTCTTCCTATTGACGGAGCGTCTTCCTAGTGACGGAGCGTCTTCCTAGTGACGGAGCGTCTTCCTAGTGACGGAGCGTCTTCCTAGTGACGGAGCGTCTTCCTAGTGACGGAGCGTCTTCCTAGTGACGGCGCGTCTTCCTAGTGACGGCGCGTCTTCCTAGTGACGGCGCGTCTTCCTAGTGACGGCGCGTCTTCCTAGTGACGGAGCGTCTTCCTAGTGACGGCGCGTCTTCCTAGTGACGGAGCGTCTTCCTAGTGACGGAGCGTCTTCCTAGTGACGGCTCGTCTTCCTAGTGACGGAGCGTCTTCCTAGTGACGGAGCGTCTTCCTAGTGACGGAGCGTCTTCCTAGTGACTGCGCCGCGTCTTCCTAGTGACGGAGCGTCTTCCTAGTGACGGAGCGTCTTCCTAGTGACGGAGCGTCTTCCTAGTGACGGCGCGTCTTCCTAGTGACGGAGCGTCTTCCTAGTGACGGCGCGTCTTCCTAGTGACGGAGCGTCTTCCTAGTGACGGAGCGTCTTCCTAGTGACGGAGCGTCTTCCTAGTGACTGCGCCGCGTCTTCCTAGTGACGGAGCGTCTTCCTAGTGACGGAGCGTCTTCCTAGTGACGGAGCGTCTTCCTAGTGACGGCGCGTCTTCCTAGTGACGGAGCGTCTTCCTAGTGACAGAGCGTCTTCCTAGTGACGGAGCGTCTTCCTAGTGACTGCGGCGCGTCTTCCTAGTGACGGAGCGTCTTCCTAGTGACGGAGCGTCTTCCTAGTGACTGTGCCGCGTCTTCCTAGTGACGGAGCGTCTTCCTAGTGACTGCGCCGCGTCTTCCTAGTGACGGAGCGTCTTCCTAGTGACTGCGCCGCGTCTTCCTAGTGACCGCGCCGCGTCTTCCCAGTGACCGCGCCGCGTCTTCCCAGTGACCGTGCCGCGTCTTCCTAGTGACCGCGCCACGTCTTCCTAGTGACTGTGCCGCGTCTTCCTAGTGACCGTGCCGCGTCTTCTTAGTGACCGCGCCGCATCTTCCCAGTGACCGCGCCGCGTCTTCCTAGTGACCGCGCCGCGTCTTCCTAGTGACCGCGCCGCATCTTCCTAGTGACCGCGCCGCGTCTTCCTAGTGACCGTGCCGCGTCTTCCTAGTGACCGCGCCGCGTCTTCCTAGTGACCGCGCCGCATCTTCCTAGTGACCGCGCCGCATCTTCCCAGTGACCGCGCCGCATCTTCCTAGTGACCGCGCCGCATCTTCCTAGTGACCGCGCCGCGTCTTCCTAGCGACCGTGACGCGTCTTCCTAGTGACCGCGCCGCGTCTTCCTAGTGACTGCGCCGCGTCTTCCTAGCGACCGTGCTGCGTCTTCCTAGCGACCGCGCCGCGTCTTCCCAGTGACCGCGCCGCGTCTTCCCAGTGACCGCGCCGCGTCTTCCCAGTGACCGCGCCGCGTCTTCCTAGGGACTGTGCCGCGTCTTCCTAGGGACTGCGCCGCGTCTTCCTAGGGACTGCGCCGCGTCTTCCTAGTGACTGCGCCGCGTCTTCCTAGTGACTGCGCCGCGTCTTCCTAGCGACCGTGCCGCGTCTTCCTAGCAACCGTGCCGCGTCTTCCTAGTGACTGCGCCGCATCTTCCCAGTGACCGCGCCGCGTCTTCCCAGTGACCGCGCCGCGTCTTCCCTGTGACCGCGCCGCGTCTTCCTAGTGACTGCGCCGCGTCCTAGTGACTGCGCCGCGTCTTCCTAGTGACCGCGCCGCGTCTTCCTAGTGACTGCGACGCGTCTGCCTAGTGACCGCACCGCGTCTTCCTAGTGACTGCGCCGTTTCTTCTTAGTGACTGCGACGCGTCTTCCTAGTGACCGCGCCGCGTCTTCCCAGTGACCGGTTGAATAAGACTGTTAGTTGTGCTGTACCGCTGGGTTTGAACTATTGCAGAGGTGGCCAACTCCAGTGCTCAAGAGCTACCAACAGGTCAGGTTTTCAAGATATTCCTACTTCAGCACAGGTGACTCGATCAGTGGCCCAGTCGAAGACTGCCCCACCTGTGCTGAAGCAGGGATATCCCTGGGAAAATACATGCCTCTGTACTTATCTATGGCCGAATAAAGTTTATTTTTTATTGATTTTTTTGTCCAGTCTGGCTGCTTGTTCCTGCTGCTCTGCTCCGTTCATTTCCATTTGTGTTTAATTTCTTATTATGGATTCCATTTCTTTCCCCCGTCTCACCTTTGTATGTTACTTACATTTCTATTGTAGTCGCTCTCAAACTCTGGGCGACTAGATCTCATTTCTTTTGTGTCTGCTATAGAAATAGTTTCCAACGCCCACGTACAGAAATGCAGCAGACAAAGCTTTAAGCAACTTGTGGGAGTAGGAAGAGTTGTTCGGAGCAGAAGCACCTGTTGGCGATGGTCTGTTCAAACACTTGACATGTTCATCGCTTTCTCTTCTTAATTCCCATTAGAAATCACAGACGACCATTAAAAAGGGCTTTATAACTTATAGCTGGTCCCCACTCAATTTATAACACCACAGAGGCATGTCTGCCCATTTTTTGTGATTATTGCTAAGATGCCATAAAATAATACTCTAGTTAGAGGATATTGCAGACTTTCATAAATTCTACGTGAGCTATACAATAGCAAAGCTTGAATAAGTCATGGGGGGGGACATTAAACGCTTGTTAAACAGTTGGACGAGCAATTATTGTTTAATTTATAGGACTGTTTATTTTAATTATAGGGTTTTTGCATGCCCGCTCCTCTTCAATGTTTAGAACATCTGCTGTCCAATACCAGTGTCATTCTCAATAAATCGGGGTCCCAGAAGCCTGAGGGGAAACGTACCAGTTTAGAGGACACCTGAGTCGTGTGTGTGTGTGTAGTTTTTTTACTAGGTGTGACAACAGCCCTAGGCAGGTGTAATTCATGACACACTTTTGGGAATTGAAAAAATATATATATTTTCCGGTTACTCCTTGATAAATAATGGTTCTGCTGCCAAAGGATTCACTGAATAAGTATATTATAAAAACTAAGGAGAAATATATAAAATGTGCTGTGCATTTCAGTGTTCTTTGCTGCCCTGTCTTTCTCAAGATGTAACCCTTTCAGTGACTGCGATCTGCAGTTAACACTCTTAGGCTGAGTCCATGGTGACTCCAGCCGTGCGGAGGCACGCTGAGACTGAGGGAAAGCGGGTGCTTTCCCTGGCCTTAGTTCGCGCCGTGCGGGGACGTCTCGGGGGGGGGGGGAGGGCAGTGACATCACGGAGCTGGTTCGCCCTCATTGGGCGCCGAAACAAAAAAAAATTTAAGAGCTATGCCTCCGCACGCCTGCGGAAGCGTGCGCGAGCCCCTGCTAAAGCTGCTCTCATTGCGGCTGCAGGGGCTCACTGACAAGCGTCAGCACGGGTCAGTGGATAAACACTGACAATGGACTCAGCCGTATAATGCGTTCACATTGTGCGCTACGTGCTATTTTGCTGCTCTGGGTTGGATCACAGCACTATACAGTACAGTACATGTGCTAAACTATTTTCTTGTTGCACATTGTAAAATCATCATACAACTTGCCAATATTCCAGGTGGTGTAGGTTCAAAACCAGAGTAATACTTGTACCCTGTGAAAATGTATTCACTGCGCTTTGATGCCATGAGCAAGCAGTTGAAGTAGAAACTGCTGTTTTTGAGCAGCCGATTATTATTTTACAATTAAAAAAAATGTACTGGCAGTCCTCGTTTTACAACGCTTCGCTTTACAACGAATGGCTTATCCAACGCTATGCAATGCATACCTATATTCATTTTTACAACGCCAAAATGGCTTATCCAACGCTCTTACGACGCTTTGCAACGTTGTGTATGAGTGTATATATACACATTCACATAAACAACGTTGCAAAGCTTCGTAAGAGCGTATATATATAATATTATACTATATAATATTATATTATACTATATAATATATTATTTATTATGTTATATTATATATATAATACAGTATATACACTATATAAATTATGTGTGTGCTGCATATCTTATTGCCTGCATAAAATATTTGGTGTATTTTAGTGTTAAAAATGCCTTCAGGAACGGAACCTTTAATTTAAACAGTGTTCCTATGGGAAAACGTGTTTCGCTTTACAACGTTTCGCTTTACAACGCCATTTTGAGTAACGCATTGTGTCGAATAACCGAGGACTGCCTGTAATTGTAAATTCCCAATGAATACAGATTAATTTATTTGGACTCTGTATTTTCTAATCATTCACAACACAATGGGTACATTCTAAATACTTTGATGCAACCGTTTTGTTTTTGGCCGACAATTCACAAAGTCATTCGGGATTCTTGGCAAAAACCAGCGCTGATTTGGCAGCTTCTGAGTGTATATTGTTTTGTGCAGGATATAACAGCTATTCCTTATTCTACCTTAATTTTTAGACAAAATCTAATTTTATTCAGCAGCCCTCAACTATGGGTGATGCAACATCAACAATGTGCGCTACATGCTTAAGTAATTTAAAGCGACGCCCCCCCCCTTACCTATTCAACCCCCATCTTATTTATTTATATGTATTTGTAAGGCCTCGACCAAGGTTCCTGCTGGCGTGCGGAGGCGCGCTGAGGCTCGGGGAAAGCGGGTGCTTTCCCTGGCCTTAGACAGCGCGCCGTCCGAGGGCGTGTCGGTGGGCGGGCCAGTGACGTCACGGAGCTGGTTCACCCTCATTGACCTGCCCTGCGCTCCGGCGAGCGCTGAAATGTAAAATTCTGATAAGACCTACACTTCCGCGCGCTTGCGGAAGCGAAGGCGAGCCCCTACTAAAGCCGCTCTCATTGCGGCTGTAGGGGCTCACAGGTAAGTACAAGTGCGCGTCAGCGCGTAAGCGCTGACCATGCCCGAGGCCTTAGAGCTGAACTATTTGAGGCTTGGGGACACCCTGGTTCCCAAGATATTTACCGTGAAGTTTTCAGGTTTAAATCTCCACCCAGGGAAAACACAATGGCTGTTGCAGAGCCATTTAAATTCCCTTTAAAATCCAGGAACTAGGGGGTTCCTGGAGCTGAAAATATCAGGGAGTGGGGCACGAGTTAGGGGGGATTGCTTTTTGCGAATAACACCCGAAGCACGAATGCAGCAACTAGGTGTCTGAGGTACAAATGAGGTTAAGGTGGATAAAGCTGCACAAAGACTTTGCAGCGTGTGAGAGTGGGGACCCTCCAAGGGCGAGCGCCCTCTGTGGGGGCTGTTTATCTCTAAACGCCTCCAGGGGCCCCTCCACAGAGCTGATGCTTTTCTGTGATGATTTGTTTGTTTTTGTAAACAATTTAGCAATCTCTAATTGCTTTCTCAAGCAAATCTAACATGGCTAAAATCAAAGATTTTGGCCTCTTTTGTTTCCGTGGAAAAGTATTTAAAATTGCGTTTCTTCCTCTGGGGAAAAGTTAGTCAAAATGTTTAGCTGTAACCGTGTACCACCCTGTCCTAGAGAGCAAGTAAAGAGCAGGGCAGCAAAAGACTAAATGGAGCAGCCAAAGGAAATCAAACCCCTCCAAAGTTTGCTTACCGTGTGTGCAAACTAACTTTAAACATTTATTTACAATACTTTTCTGTGTATAAAGGCACCAGTCATCATCCCGATTGCTCACTTAAACATGTCGCTGACCTTGGTATACATTTCTCAGGAGCGATGAAGTTGTTTTGTCTAAACTTCTGTGACAGAAATAGCTTGGCTTCTGTGGTTTGAGTTCACTGGAGAAAGGACACCTCAAGCATTGTTCTGTGCATGTGAAAAATGCATGCCTTCTACTTCCTGCTATAATAATCCTATGGGAGGCCAGCACAGGAAAATACCATTCACATCTCACTCATCCACACACTACAGGAGACAAACCCAGGTACCTAGATTTGTTAGTCATGTTTATATATGCTAGTAAATAAATATTGCGTGGATTCCTTTGTGCTTATTGAAAAATCTGACTTCATTTCTTGGTGCAATAAAGTGCACATTTATGTTAACAAGTAACATATATGTTAGGGTGCCTCTCCATCGTTCCAAAAGTGAATCCAATTAACCAGCCGAGACATGCCCAGTCACCATATTTCACAAGGAGTGGCAGGAAGAAGACTTGGCACTTGAAACCCTTTATTTTCTTTTATAACTGCATTGTAATACAATTGCACAGGAGGAGAGATGTATAGAAATAGTTCCGATGTTAGCCTAGCAGCCTAGCTCATTTAAAAAAACAATAAAAATAAAAACAAACTTGACACGAACATGCAGCATTGCAGGCACTCCTTTAAGGAAACACATTTCTGGTAACATGTTGATATGTTATCCCAAGTTAGTTATTTTATTTCTATTCATACGCCGACTACTTCAGTCCAGAATGCTTAATCCTCGAGCTTTGCCCGGCCGTATCATTATCTTTGTGAGAAAGGGTCACCTGCTGACTAAAGCAAAGGAATGTGAACTAAAATATGTGAGTTTATAAATAATTGTATGATTTACCGCTGGGCCTCCCATATTCAGTCTTATAGACAAATCAATAATGTAAATAACTAACTAATACACCAAAACTACAGCGCTTAACCTATAATGAGCTAATGCTAAAAAATGTGCCTTAAATTAAATGGTGTGCATACTTAATTGCACCTACAATATAATAAAGTGCACATACAATATCAAGTGAACGTGATGACTAAAAAAACAAAGAAATAAAGCAGCCTAAGTTATCCCACAGTGCAGGTTATCTCCTCAACCGACACACAAAACTCATACTGTACAAAACCCATATGGGATACCTGGCGCTTAATACAGTAGAAAGTGTCCATACAGTGCAGTCATTTAAATGTCCAAATGATGTTCCCAACCAAAATGACGATCGCAGTTGGATTCGTTAGTCCCCCCTAATAAAGGGTTAAAAAAAAAACACAAATTGCGCAGTATATCTGGACAGGTGCATACAGGACAGTACGACCACAGTGAACTACTTACAAGATAAATCTTGCAACTTTCAGTTGAGAGGATCTGTGCTTTAACCTCTTCCTTGCTGTGATCACGAATCCCACGTGAATCTTCTCAATCCTCCTCTTCTTTAGCCTCTCCCAAGTAGATATTCGGAAGGCATGATAAGGAGAGAATACAGCAAGATAGTGTGGACAGTACAACACAATTTATTAAAATATATAAAAACAGCCAAATGTAAACTCACATATGGATGCTGTACACGTGCAATACTAGGATGCGTCCGCAGCTTGCTAAGGTGTCCCTTTTGCTTGTTACAAATCAAGTACAGCTGTATGGCTCCTCTCAGCAGCAACTCAGTGCCCAGGACTCTCTTCGCCCTCCCTGGTGTGTCCCGGCGCTGGTCCCGCTGACGTCACTGCCTGAGCGCCGTACAAACAACTGGGAACCTCCTCTAAGGGGGGAGGAGTTCTAGAGGTACCGTCTGCAGTCCTCAAGGGCCACCAGCAGGATATCCTTAAAACCTGACCTGTTGGTGCACCTTGAGGAAAGGAAAGTGTGGACTTTAAAAAATCTCTGGTTAATCAAGTAACACTATACACTCAAGTGAACAGGTGGTATCTCTCCGAGTCACATGCTTATCCATGTGTATGAAAGGGGTTAACAACTGCCCCCCGCCCCCCCCCCCCCCAGCTGCCTTACCTATATTACAAATGTAATATAACACAAAGGGTACACTGCTTGTTATGGGAAAAGGATTTCAAGATTACAGCCATTGTGCGGTCAGCCTGTTTATAAAATGAATAAGTAGTAAAACCGAAAACCTACACATTAGCAGCGAAAGTCTTGTAGGTCCCTCAAGGGGTCACAAGGTGGAAGATCACTCACACACACACACTCACTCACTCACACTCAGTTAGATCTGTCTTGTGTGGTTCAAACACCAATTCTTATTATATTCCACAATTCTTTGACCTGCGAGACGTCACATGCATTCACAGACCTGTAGGGGTGTTTCCTGTCACCCATGTGTTACCAGAGGCACTTTTATGACTGGATACATGGCAGGAGGCAATTATTTAATTTCCCATTTAATAGCAGTATAAAATAATACCTTCTTTTCATTCAGGTGGATCTGTAATGATAAATCACTTTGCCTCTGATTTGAGCGAATGTATATGAGGAGCTCTCAGGCTCACCGAGCCCCTTTGTCCAGCGTCCCTGTGGCAGGCCGTCTGACCTCCGCTCTCATTTTAATATAAGCTTGTTTTGATCAAGTTCCTGAGAAAACAAAATGCATTTCCTTAATTTCCACTTAAGCCACGGAACGGTAACTTCTTATTACCGTGGCCCTCACGGCCAGAGGGAGACTGAATAAAAAGTTCATTTAGTAAGACCGTTAACCTCCCGGTTGCCAAACTGCACACACACTTGCACTCTTGCATGGCTTTATTGTGACACGCCATGCACCAGGGAATAGTTAACTCATGCTATTGTTCTCCTATTTCCAGTACTAGCCTTATAAGGCTTTCTCCTCTCTTTTTATTATCTGTATTTCTCCTTTTTGAGCCGAGAGTTATTTTAATTTAGAAATGGTGGGACTTTGAACTAGTGAAAGAAGAGACATATTTTTGATGGTGAGTAGAGCAGGATGCTTTTAATTTTTTTTTTACTTTACTTTAGAAAATGGGAAAATCAACTTATTAGTGGAGACTTTTCTTGTGTGATGATAGCTCAATATACATATTGCTTCCTTCTCCTTTACAGCAATTCCATGTTTACCTCATCATTTTAAACAATATTTTATGCTCCAAGTAAAAACAAGAAAAAATATTTTTCTCTGAAGTGGATTATATAAAATACATTTTTGGTTGCTTTTTAGACCCCACTCTTCCCCTCCGCATACACGCACACTCCTTTTCACGAGCACTTATCAACCCTCTTCTTACACATGCCACATTTACCTGTGCCCTGTCTGGGAATGAGGCTCCCCTCTCTCTCCTCTGTTCTGGGCTGAGAGGATGATCGGATGTGCCCGCTCCTCTGGGCTGAGAGAGGAAGATCGGATGTGCCCGCTCCTCTGGGCTGAGAGGGGAAGATCGGATGTGCCCGCTCCGCTGTTCTGGGCTGAGAGGATGATCGGATGTGCCCGCTCCTCTGTTCTGGGCTGAGAGAGGATGATCGGAGGTGCCCGATCCTCTGTTCTGGGCTGAGAGAGGAAGATCGGATGTGCCTGCTCCGCTGTTCTGGGCTGAGAGAGGAAGATCGGATGTGCCCGCTCCTCTGGGCTGAGAGGATGATCGGATGTGCCCGCTCCTCTGGGCTGGGCTGAGTGGATGATCGGATGTGCCCGATCCTCTGGGCTGAGTGGATGATCGGATGTGCCCGATCCTCTGGGCTGAGAGGAAGATCGGATGTGCCCACTCCTCTGGTCTGAGAGGATGATCGGATGTGCCCGCTCTTCTGGGCTGAGAGCGGAGGATCAGAAGTGCCCGCTCCTCTGGGCTGAGAGGATGATCGGATGTGCCCGCACCTCTGGGCTGAGAGCGGAGGATCAGATGTGCCCGCTCCTCTGGGCTGAGGAGATGATCGGATGTGCCCGCTCCTCTAGGCTGAGGAGATGATCGGATGTGCCCGCTCCTCTGGGCTGAGGAGATGATCGGATGTGCCCGCTCCTCTGGGCTGAGGAGATGATCGGATGTGCCCGCTCCTCTGGGCTGAGGAGATGATCGGATGTGCCCGCTCCTCTGGGCTGAGGAGATGATCGGATGTGCCCGCTCCTCTGGGCTGAGGAGATGATCGGATGTGCCCGCTCCTCTGGGCTGAGGAGATGATCGGATGTGCCCGCTCCTCTGGGCTGAGGAGATGATCGGATGTGCCCGCTCCTCTGGGCTAGGCTGAGAAAGGAGGATCGGATGTGCCTGCTCCTCTGGGCTGGGCTGAGAGGATGATCGGAGGTGCCCGCTCCTCTGGGCTGGGCTGAGAAAGGAGGCTCAGAGGTGCCCGCTGAACAGCCAGTTGGATTTTTTCCCCTGGAGCAGTGGCACCCATGGCAGAGGGTTATGGTGCACCATGGTCCCCTGGCACCCTGGTTGAAAAATACTGGTTTAATCATATCACTAATTAGGTCATTTGTTTCCTACATGAGATGGCACCTTTAATGTTCTGTAGGGCACACTTTATTTCAATTTATATTATTAAATGTTTGCTTCCCATGGTTAAAGATATTAGGTTTCCCATGATCAAGTATAACATTCTCTCATGTGCCCACAAGACTGTAACAATAACAATTTTAGTTAATGAGTATGTATTGATGGAATGTGATATCTTTGTCCAAACAGTGGATAGGTTGCATAATACTGAATATCTGCCATCACGCACAGCGCCTTCAGAGTTTTGCGGTCTTGGAAAACATTACAGTTGTAGACTCTGCTTCTTTGTCCGTTTTTCTCCTCTCTACTTCACCTGATGAAATAAACTCTTTGGCGGACTTTTATCATTTTGACCTAATCTGTTTATTGTTCTTCGAATCTCCAGGTTCATTCTTAGGTGAAGTTGTTCTTGTCAGAGTAATTGTTGCCATCATTAGCCAAACAAACAGGTAAGGATAGCTATAAGCATTTGATATGTTCCAGAGGGAAAAAAATGGCTGTCAAGTCTCAGGCCAATATGTTGCGGCTTCCTATTGGACAGCCAATTGTAGCCACTTTAAAAACCAGGAAGTAATGCGGGTAATTTTGCCGGCAAGTATCTCGCAAACCATGGGGTCCTCGGAGCAAGAAATAGTGCTGCTCATCCCCGGCGGAATACCCCAACCCACATCCTGTGGGGGATTTGGGGGGCGGGGGGCTGATTTGAGATGTTGATGGTGTGCTTTCTGATAAAGGGGATCATTTTAAAAAGTGACACATCCTCCACTGTGCGGTGTACAAGAAATAAAAATAGCCCTTTTGGGTACATTTGCATGTCTGACAGGTCTGAAGCCCTGTCTGTCCTCATAATCTCTTGGCATACAATGCTTCTACTGCAGCCAGGGATTCTGGGTAATGACATGAAAATGAACACTGTGTTTGTTGCCTTTGCTGGAAGCCCTTGTAAATTTTGTTACTCCAAAGCGGTTCTCGGCCAGATGTTCCTAGGTAAGGATGCAAATCAGAACAATACCTTTGAGCCTGCAGAGTACAACACAGCAGGAGATGACCTTAATTGTGAGCAGCTCTGTGAAGAGAACGGGCCCAGATTCGAACGGATTTTGGAAAATGTAAAATAATTATTAGTTTGCCAGTCTTAATCTCCTCTTAGCTTGTGAATCATTCAAAATGTCGTCATGGTAATAATGACATGCTTTGTCACATAAAAAAATTATTTATTTTATAGGTCCAGTTCTAGCCTTTTCATCAACCACCCCAGTATTAAATCCTGACGTGTGTGTTACAAGGAGCCAAATGGCAAACCTGTTTTGCTTCTCGATCATCTAACCCAGTTTTCTTGTATGTATGCATGTCTTTATTTATAAAGCACCATTCTTCATTTAACTAGCAATTGTACGAATGCAATAGGAAAAGCGTGCAAGCGTGTACGTGACTAATAGTGAGCGACGGTTACATTGTCTGCGACCATGAGTCAGTCAGGTGGGTAGTATAACACGAGGTAATGGCATGTGTTCCCAATTAAAGATCTATTCTTTTATTAGTACACACAGCACAAACCACTAGAAGCCGGCACCGACAATTAAGGAACTAGAAGTAAAAAATAAATTAAAAAAACACATAAAAAACAAAAATCAAAGGATGATTCTCTAGTGCAGGTGTGGCCAATTCCAGTCCTCAAGGGCCACCAACAGGTCAGGTTTTAAGGACATCCCTGCTTCAGCACAGGTGGCTCAATCCACTGATTGAGCCACCTGTGCTGAAGCAGGAATATCCTTATACCCTGACCTGTTGGTGGCCCTTGAGGACTGGAGTTGGCCACTCCTGAGCTAAAGCAAAGTTACTAGTTTTGTTTGTTTTTACATTAGTTGTCATATCTGTTTCGATCACTTGTTCTAAACAAAATGTAAAAATCTAGCGTTGGCTTCTCCAGAGGCTTAAATCTGGCGTGCTCTCCTTTATCCACATACAGTATGTTTAAACAAATAAGGTTTCACCTCTTTAGGCTGCGCTTATACAGCCGGCGACGCGACCGATGACGTCACCCGTCGCCATTGCGAAAGTTGTATTTCAGATTCTGGAGACGTCGCTGGCTGCAGCGCCAGTGACGTCAGCAAGGGGGAAGGCAGACGGGCGGAGAAGCTCCCTGATTTGGTTTATAGCCAGTCACGTGGAGACCGTCTCTCTAAAAATCAAGTTCCGATTCCAAAATCAGAATTATGGTAGAGCCGGCACTATAAGCGCAGACTGTGAAACACAAGAAAAGTGAATTCACTTTTTTCCCCCTAATAATGTACAGTAGAATAAAGAAACGTGCACAGCCATTGTTTCACGTGAGACAAAATGATAGCCACTTTATACAATCTTTCCTCCCCCAACCTACAAAATAAAAGCAGAACTTTGGATAAAGAATACTCAAGATTAAAGATAAAGGAGTATTAAATACTTGCTTGCCACTTTTTATGTACTACTTTGTTGGGATTTTGGTTAGACGAGCATTATATAATTACTATAGAAATAAAACCGTGATGAAAGCAGTAATGACTGTGTGTGCTGTGTTTCTCAGATATTTTTTTGTAGAGTTTAGCAACAAGGTATAAAGTACCATATTGTCCAAGTCATGCTAAGCTTTACGGTTAAGGCACCTTACAGTTCATCAGCACTGCTTTGCAAATATGGGCCAATGCTACCTACTCTCACCTGATCGCCTAAAACTAGCTTGGCGAGCGATATTTTATGTAAGCATTTGCCTTTTAAGAAAAATGCTTATAAAGGGTTTAGTCCAACATAATTCCAAGCAGACCTGTATTTAAATTTTTAAATCATTGTGAAAGTTTTATTCAGGAGACGTTTGTAAACATTAACATAGTTTTGCATATTTTTGTTATTATTGAGTTTATCTCTTCCGAACCTATTCCTTTAGCTAGTTGTTTACACAGGGAGGATACATTGTGTAGCTAGTCACCGGGGTGGAGGGACCAACTTCCTCAATCACCATTCAGTCAAAAACCAAGGTTGCAAATGCAAACAGAGCGAGATTTTCTGGCTTTCTGGCTTAAACCAAACAAAAAAAACAACCTGGATTTATTTCCCTCTATGTTTGCCATTGGTTTAATTTTGGCGTAAAGGAAATGTTTTTTGAATGAAAAATAATTGATCTACATTTTTAAAGGATTAAAATGTTTATGTGACATTTTATTCCTCAGAGATTTGGCATTCTTGATTTACTTTGCTGAAGGTTTGGTTGAGCAACACCAAGCTTGTCCCCCGCCTCACTGGCAAATCCGTGTGACGTGGTTACCTATTCATCCCAGTAATGTGTGTTCCTGTTCCACCTACTAGGATATTGCTTACATTTAGCTTTATGTAATGATGAGAACAATGGAACTTACATTTACAAATGTCATTCAAGATACTATTGAGAAATACCGGTTTACTTAAGATTAATGTCATTAATCCAGTAAAACGCACAATTTGTTCCCCCTGGCTATTGCATTTGAGATGTTTTTTAATGGGATATGTTTATAACCTATGCTGAGGCGAACGTGATGCAATTAAAAATCACATTTAAAAGGCTGAACACATTAAAATAACCCCTATTCCTGATCACAAATGTCTTTTTCTTTGCCACTCTCTGATCGTTATCTGTTTGCTATTATTAACTAGTTCATAGAAAATGTTAATACTATAGTTACCATCGCTTGTGCCACTAGCTAATATTACGTCTGTGTATTTCAGAGAAAAACTTTTTTTTTTTTTTTTTCCCCATACCACGTTGAAAATAAGTTCTTTAAAGTGAGACTTGCTCTTGGTAAACAACCAAAGCTGTGTTTTTCTTTATACCATTACTGCAGTGTACAATAGAGACGGTCTTGCAGTTTAATTTGAAGTGCAAGAAGATATAAAAGGCGTTACTGATATTTACATCTGGTTCACCTGTTGAAAGGCAACGGTGGTAATAAAACGCTAAACAGGACTACTGTTACACCTCTGTTCCCTAACCCTTTGAGTGCCTGAAGGGTCGTGGTACCTGAGTGCCATGGTGCTCTGGCACAGTGCAATCACGTGACTGCTTTCCCTGGCGACCGCCAGGAAACTGAAGAGGAGTCCTGTGTTTCCTCACTGAGCAGGTACCGTCCTGCGCTCCATGGGAATGCAGAATGTGCTCTACGCGGAAAAAAAAAAAACCCTCCGTTGGCATGAGGCCCTCTGAGTGACAGTGCTCAGGATACGGGTTGGGGCACCCAAACGGTTAAATGCCGTGCAGCAATTTGCGCGTTCTGGATTGTAATGGTGACAATTGAACCCTAAAGTTCTTAGTGTATTCCTTACAATCCATACTCAATGGTCACTTGAAACTTTACTTTCAAAGGCTTCGGGGGTTCATGTATTGCATACTTGTTTTTGTCCCCTATCATTATGTAACTTTGCTTATTAAGTGCTTTGCAAGTCTTAAAGCCGCAATCCCTCCTATACAACCGTTTCCAAGAGATATATGTACTGTATATAACCAGGGATTCACCTGAAGCTGAACCGTGCCATTTTCAGCCCACCCCAGCTCTTGAAATATTTTCTGTTGTACTCACTGGTGCTTCCTTTGGAGAAACAGTATGACCACCAAATCTCATGGGACCTGTGGGTCAATGGAAGCCGCAAAGTCATCAATTTCAGCTTCCCATTGGTCGACCGAGGTGGACAATTTGGGTTCTCTAGGATGTGCAGCAGCACAAAAAATACTTATTATAATTAAAACACTAAGCAGTAGCTAAATGTAAATATTGTCTTTGAAATGCAGTATTCAGTTGTAGTATCCTAAAGGTTAACGTAGAGTAGAAATGAAGGCTCCTGAGAAAACTGCTTGATTTTGTGCTGTCTTATATACTTCACAATAGTCAGAGACAAGGCACGGGAACTTATATCAACCATAACTTTCCATAGGCTATAAAGAGAGACTTGTCTGAGAGATGAACACAGCTTGGACTTCACACTTGTATATTCTCACTCACTGGTACCTATTGTGTGTTTTTGTTTTCTTTGCTTCCACTTTTTTTTTTTACCTACGTGCCATTTGTCATTTATTTAGGAGGACCAATCAGGGTCACCTTCCCGGAGTCCTTGACCCTGGAGGAAATTGTGAGCAAAAACCCTTATGTGACAAAAGGCGGCCGCTACAAGCCTCCAGACTGTGATTCGAGCCATAAAACGGCAGTGATAATCCCTCACCGAAACAGAGAGCAGCACCTGAAATACTTGTTATATTACTTGCATCCCTTCCTGCAGCGCCAACAGCTTAACTATGGCATATACATCCTCCACCAGGTAAAATATAATGGGGCCAATAAAAGTGGTTTTACTTCGTTTAGGAAGAAATAATGAAGCTCCGATCTACAATTGGGTCATAGCACACTCTGTGCAAACTTAAATCACTTGCTTAGAATTGTCAGTCTTAACATGTTATATTTTGGTAATACACCAAACATGCTTATTGATTTTCTCCCATTAAATGCTACCCATTTCTGAAATCTGACTAATGCAGTCCCAGTCGAGTACATTTGCTTTAAGAGCTTGAAAGCAAACACCAGCTATTTACAGCTCTTTGAGTTCAGCAGGCATCTGTTGCCTTGCCATTCGTTTATGCATGGCTGATACAAATGTCTTGCTTGCAACATTTATTATGCATTGTAAGGAACCCCAGGCGGGCTATTAGAGAGGGTTGGGGTTCCTTACAATGCATCTCATCTCAGACGCGCTATTAGAGAGGGTTGGGGGTCTGCAGAATTTCACAATATAATTATGGGGTTCCTTAACCAAAAAAGGTTGAAAACCACTGATCTATTGTATGTAAATGTGTAATTTTATTAAGAACGCTGAATTACTTAATGCTTTAAAAATGACAAGTTCATTTTTAGGATGTAATGTATTCTCTTTAATTCTTTGCATGTTTGGAGTTAAATACATTGGATACCAGCTAAAGGGAGCGGGAGATGCCCATGAAACTTTCAGTACTGAACTTTCCAGCCAGACAACTGATACAACTTCAGATTTGTTTGTTTTCTTGTAGTATTACATTCAGTATGTAGATAATAGACTGTTTTTTACATCCAGCCATGCAGGCTATATTATAAATAACTAATCTTCAATGTGCTCTGGTAAATCACTCTCGGTTCCGCTTGGTAGATTGTCCGCTGCCTTCCTGGCAGGGTAAATTTATTACGGAACATTCCTTTACAAAAGGCTTACTGTTACTATTGTTTTGTAGGCAGGTAATTCTACCTTTAACCGTGCAAAGCTGTTGAATGTAGGCTTCAAGGAAGCCATGAAGGAGGAAGATTGGGACTGCATGTTCTTCCATGATGTAGACCTTATTCCTGAAGATGACCGTAACCTCTACACCTGTGACAAGTTCCCCAAGCATGCGTCCATTGCCATGGACAAGTTTGGATACAAGTATGTGCTTTTACTCTTGCTCTTCACTAGCGGGTTGCAAAGTAACCAAGTCTTCATGCCTCATTAGTCCTTTTTAATGTCCTTTTCAACACTTAGTGTATACCCTGTGCCTCTGTACTGTATGTGTGTATGTATATCTTTATATAGCACCACGGGACATATTCTATTATAAAACAATGGTAATAAGTGCATCAGACATAAAACAATAGGAAAAAGAGGCCCTGCCCCGAAGAGCTTACAATCTAAGTGGTAAGTGGGGAGAACTTGCAGAGACAATAGGAGGGCGTTCTGGTAAGTGCTTCTGCAAGGGGTCAAGGTCAGGGCATAAGAGATGTACAGTATCAGCTGACGGTTAAACATATGCTTCATTAAAGAGGTGCTATATGACAGAGGTTATACGATAATATAATGGCAAGAAAATCAGAAGTTTTGTAAAGTCTATATAAAAGTGAATAGTGGCCGCCTGCCTGGTTGTCCATCTTTCTCTTTTCAAAGATGCCTACAGAATGCCACGTGAGTCTAAGGCCGCGCGTATAGTGCCCGCGATGTGTGACGTCGCCGCTAGCGAAAGTTGTATTTCGCTTTGTGGCGGTGTCACGGGCGACCAGGGCTTTGATTGCCCCAATGTCTGGTAAACCCCTTCCCCGTCTGCTCAAAATGGACGATGGCTCAGAGCTCCCTCCTGGCGCCAATACAAAGCAGTCATCGGTAGAGCACATTTCTGATTTTTAAATTTTGGTTTTTTTTGTTATTATTATTATTTGTGACTCCCTAGCCAGAACTAGATTTTTTTTTTTTGGTTACCGACACAAAGCTACAAATCTCTCAGTAACTGGGGGCTTCCTGGACATCGGGAGAGGAGGGGCAGAGAGCATCTCCTTTCCCCCCCCTCTCCCCTCCCCTCCGACTTGTTTTTGAGCTCAGAAATGTTGATTTACTATTATCAACAGTCATTAAATGTGTTATTGTTTTTCATGGATTACATGTAAAGCAGTAGTCTGTCAATTTTTTTTTTTTTTTTTTCTTTGTCATAGAGCTCGTTGTAACTTGTTTCGTGGTGTTACCTTGCAGGGTTTATTTATATTTGATGGGTCTTGTAAGTTGTCTACCAACTAGAGACAGTAATACTCTTTCAGTACGAGTTGGCAAATTGGAAAAAGGTTTCCAAGGAAAATAGCCACAATTTTAAAAATAATGAAATTCTTTGTGAACATTCTAAATTAAAAGACAAACTCCATTGGTTTGTTGTGAGATGAGATTTTCCCTCACTAAGAGGGGCTGCTTCTTTAAGCTCTCATAGATATTGTGTGTAAAGCATCTTGACATTTTCATCAGCATGTATAACATTTCAGTACTGACCTGTGAAGACATAAGCGGATAGTAAAGTTCAATGTCTAAGTTGACCTTCACTATTATAATGCACTCTGACCTCCCTCTGAGATGCTCCCTCAGAGCTTTGGACGACGGTGTCTGTCCTTTTGGGACTTACAGGGTGCCATCTTTAATGGTAGAAAACATAAGCCATCTCACTGCTGAAATTCTGCATATCTCCCCAGGATAAATGAATGGATTAGTGTATATTAAGATCCCTTATTGCTCCCTCTTTTGTTCTTGAATTGGATACAGTATATGAAGCTTAGGGAGCAAGATGTTGGTGAGAAGACTTGCGTTTACATATCTTGCTAAGTAGTCATCACCCATGTGTCCCACATGCTAGGACCTCTGTCTTTTCTTATTGCTCATAGTTTAACATTTTCGTTGGATTGTTAGCAGCTGAGACAAATAAAATAAAGTGGTCAAAAAACACAAACTGTTTCCTTGCTGGAAATATTTTGTTGTTTTTTACATGTCCACTCATTTCACAGAACCAATACGGGAGACAGAGTCCCAATGATCTGATATTTGACAGTAACTGTAATCTAATGGAGACGTGTGCATGAAGTGCCTTGTTAAAAACATTATCGACATGTATTAATCACCCGTGCATTTTAGTTTATATAAATTATATAGAATTACTCAGAAACCTTGTTAATAATTTAAAAAAAATAATTATGTTGTAGGTTGCCTTACAAGTCGTACTTTGGAGGGGTCTCCGCTCTTTCTCCCGAGCAGTACATGAAGATGAATGGATTTCCCAATAACTATTGGGGATGGGGGGGAGAGGATGATGACATTGCAGTCAGGTAAGATTCTCTCAGTAGTATGAAATCTTCAAAGCCCATTTCTCGAGTTCCACAAATACTTATGGTGGTTGCTGTTCCAGGTAATGTATTTTCTCAAGGATGCCTTGAGGAATTTTAAAACCCTCGAACCAATATGTTTGTCTCCATGTCTCCTTGCAGACTATGTAAAGTTTAAAAAGATTAGCTGTTAAGAGCAGAAATGAGATGTCTGTGCTATTCACCATAGCTATTTTTCAGCTTCAGTTCAAGAGAAGCATAATTAGCCTAATGTTATAACTTTGTGTTAATGCTGGCATCCCGTGGCAGTTCAAGCAACGCAAAGGTTAACAATAGGACCACGTCACGTTTCTCTACAGTCCTTATTTTGTTGTTCTTGGAACTCTGCCTAACTTGAGCTCTTCTCCCTTTTCCCACAGAGTTGCACTCAGTGGCATGCTGATTTCTCGACCCTCTGTCGGGCATGGTCGATATAAAATGATAAAACATGGACACGATAAAGGCAATGAGCAAAACCCCAAAAGGTAGGCCACCCATTCCAAGGACCATGTAGACCAGGGGTGGCCAACTCCAGTCCTCAAGGGCCACCAACAGGTCAGGTTTTAAGGCTATCCCTGCTAAACACGAACGTATGGGAGGGAATGGGGGCTGGGGAAGGGGAGGGGAACCCTCGCTACTGCTTTTTAGAGGTATGTAGGAGTGACGGTGCTTACAATCAGGGGTGAAATAGATGGGTAACAGCAAGAGAAAGAACTCCAAGGAGAGCACTCGTCCACTCTGGATCACAGATACACTGGTGGATTATCATAGGTGTGTGTGATATGTGAGGAATGAATTTAAAACACTTTATTGGGAGTAAATAACTGAAATAAAATAAATTGGAACGCTGAAGAATCAAGGTGTTATGATTCTAATGAACCAATATGTCATATTGGTTCATTAGAATCATAACACCTTGATTCTTCAGCGTTCCAATTTATTTTATTTCAGTTATTTACTCCCAATAAAGTGTTTTAAATTATTCATTCCTCACATATCACACATATCTATGATAATCCACCAGTGTATCTGTGATCCAGAGTGGACGAGTGCTCTCCTTGGAGTTCTTTCTCTTGCTGTTACCTATCCCTGCTAAAGCACAGGTGGCTCAGTTGTTGACTGAGCCACCTGTGCTGAAGCAGGGATATCCTTAAAATCTGACCTGTTGGTGGCCTTTCAGGACTGGAGTTGGCCGCCCCTGTTTTAGCACACCTGTTAAATTTCTTGTTGGTCTCACGCTGCTGCAGTCTCTGTATCCTGTGACGTCGCAGAGCTATGTGATCACCCACACTACTACTTCTGCTTCTTTAGCCTGGAGGGTGGAAACTAGGAAGAAAGCCGGCAATTTCATGCAGTGATTGGTTTCAATGGAACCCTTTCACATGTACTTTGCAACTCTCATTTGTAGGATTTTTTTATATGACAGCCTGCGACTTTGTTGATACTGTCATAAAAAATTGTTTGTACTGAAAATTATACAGGTAAAGTAGGCAGCCTAATACAGTGTGACTGTATACTGCTGAAAACCTAACAATATTTGGAACCAACACCATGTGTTAACTGTGCTACTTTCACATTCATTATTCCTTATACAGTTTTCCCTCATGTCGCACGTCTGTTATTCTCTTGTACGAAGGGGGAAAGGTACAGATGCGTCTCGCCCAACTCAAACCACATATTCTCTACGTTTTGCCAAAACAAACATTAACAAAAAATAAAACAGAACTACAGAGGTATCCACATGAAGTCACAGCAAAGAACAAGTTCCTCAATTATTATAAATGCCATAGTAATTCAATATCGAAATATTAACAAAAAACGTGTTGCCGTTTTCTTTTTGCTCAGTCGATTTCACTTTAAGGGCAAAATAGATTAAAAACTGCTGTATTTGCAGCAGTTATTGCCCACTTGAAATCCACATGCTCTGAGTGTATTTGACTTTCAGTTTAGCTTTGTAAGCATTTCAAATAGTCTTTCGATCTGCCAGCTTTGATTAAATGATAATTCCTTATACAATAGTATTTTTATGACCCGCTCTTAAACACCAAATGCGTTAACACTCCTCCTACCTTCCCTGCTTCATATAACGTTTTATATGTTTTAGGCTCTTCCACATGTCCTCCCTCTTTTTAATTATTAAAGCATGTATGTTTGCGAAGCAAATAAATGGGTCAGACTTTCTGTATGCTGTTTCACTGATCCGTTGCCAAACCAAAGGAAGTGCGTGGCAAGCAGCCAGAGCTCTGTTTGCCATTTCACAACTCACACTGGCAATCTTTATGGTTTCCCTCACCCACCTTTCTAATACAATTGACAACTGTAAGGGAGAAAGAACCCCAATATTATAGCACTCTCTCACTGTTCTTGGAGGTTAAATGTAGAGTTTAAAATATTTTATTAAGACGACTATTAAAATAAAGGGCTTTAAAAACAAGCAATGGAGTGGCGCATTGGAAAACCACTAGGAGTGTAATAACCCCAGGTGAGGAATAATTCCTGGATAGTGTTATGTAGTAAAGCACTGTGCCTTGGTGTAATATCTGCCGTATTATACTGTACAAACATCTACCAAGGAATTGTAAGGTACAAATAGGGGGTGGGGGTGTGTGAATTGTGAACCAAGGACAAAATGCAAAAGCTGGTCTGGGTATACCAATGGTAAACGCGCGGACTATGATGTTCTAAACAACAAACGGGGGGCTCATTTTTATTGCTGTCCCCATGGTTTTAATGAAATCGATTGTTTCTTTATAGATAGATATTGATATCACTCTGTATGCAGAGAGACAGGCTGGGTACACCATCATGCCTTTCTTACTCTTTACATGTTATGGTTATTAATTCCCCAAACTGCAAGAACAGTTTAGTGCAATGTGGTGCAATGTCTGAAGAAGGGTCGAATTCAGGGACGGATGTGAAAATCCACTACCCTAGGCACTTAGCTGTGGCACCCCCTCCTCCTTCTGAACCGCAGCGTCCAACGCCACAGACATCACCAACGTGGCGTCGCCATGCCAACGTGATGACAAGACTGCATTTGCTGCTGCAGTTCAGAAGCAGAAGCAGAGCGGCAGGTAAGGAGGCGGCCGCCACAGCTAAGTGACTTCCCATCAGTCCCGATACGCCCGAGAGCGTGGAAAATGTATATGGGGCAGACATTTTTGCCGCCCCAATATTTTGCTGCCCTAGGCCCGGGCATAACGGGAAATCTGCCACTGGTCCAATTGCTATGACCCGCAATGTTATGGACGTATTCTAACTAAGCAACAGGTCCCTTTCAGGAGCTTTTGCGGACCTGGATGCCCTGTTCTTTTGTAGAAGGGAATGTCTCATCCTCTGTGGAAGAAGGGGATAATTTTAACTTCAAGTTGGTGGATAAGATCATTAATGCAGCAAAACATGTGAAATGGTGTATGTATTTTTAAACAAATCCGTTCTGTACTATTAGATGATAATTTTATTTTGTATTTTATTTAACTCTTAATGCCATTTTTAATGCGTTTTAAAGCATCCTTTGATTTCTATAGCAGGTTTTAGCCAACCTCCCAAGCAGTGCAAGATCTTTGCAACACTTTCCTGTTTGTGATAACTTGTTGCCAATATTCCCAGCATTTTCAGCTGTAAACTGTAACAATAGATCATGTTACCTTGGTAATATAAGGAAGGATACATTGTAGCTGCTGACTTAAACTGATTGAAGGTTTGATTGAAACTGAAAGGTGGCAATTGTGTTAGGCGCGCACACAGGGATTTTTACCGATTTTATAACAGGAGCACCAAAACGATTGCCAGTTTAGGTAAGAGTGTAGAATTCTACATTGTCGCATGCTTTACATATAATAAAAAGGTAAGAGGGGAGGGGGGAGAAAGGTTGGAAGAAGTATTTCTGGTTTAGGGGCATAAAGATAGAAGAATATTTGGAAGAAGATGTGAGTAGACAGAAGGTACTCGAGGATTGTTCTCCCATCAGGAAGCTAAACGATTTTTCTTTTGCGATCCATCTTTTAAAACAATTCGATTGTTGCCCGAATCTGGTGTCCGCAAGACAGGTCTTTGCGGCCTGTGGCTTCTGGGTAGCAGGTTCTTATTCCAAGAACAAAGCCGGTTTCCTTTTCCTTTTTTGGGAGGCTTTATTTGGTGACTCATTTTTTGTGAAGATGTCAGTAGGTCAAGAGTTCCTTTTGAGATGCGGGAAGCTACAAACCTGACAGACTGTTCTGTTTTACATCTGTTTCCTTCGGAAGAGGAAGGGGTAAGCAAGGCTACTAAAACATCCTCAAAGAAGCCCCAAATCTGTCTTTTGAAAGGAGGAACCCCTCCTTTGGTATTCCAGCTATAAGGAAAGGATCTCTCCATTCAAGCAGTGTGGAGTCCAGATTACATGTGTGGATTTGTTACATCACCGACAGACTATGCACTGGAATTCATGAAACTTCCACTATGATATACTGTATCTATTACTGAAGAATTCATCCAGGCTCTAGCTCTACTGGGCTCAATACACTCTGTACCGGAGCGCAAAAACCAGGGTCCCAGAAGGGAAATAGCATTTCCGCTAACCTTTTTGTGGTGCCCAAATTGTAGAAGAACGTTGTGCAATTCTAGACCTGAAATATGTGAACAAATAGTTAATAAGACCATTAAAGGGGGAATAATTGTGATCTATGAGTGTGTTAAAGACTGGGGGGACTTTATAGCCTCATAGTCCTCACTGCCTTTACAGAAAGAGAGCCTTTTGAGAGCTGTTTGCATAAGATTTTGGCTATTTGAATAACTTTAAAGTTTCTTATTTGCTATTACTGTACTGTACATCAGCTAAAATTGTGAATTACAGGCAGTCTTGCAAATCTCCCTACTTCATCCTACATGCAGTTTGTCATGAGGACTGTTTTGCAACTTAGCCCTATGCTGGCATCTTACTTCCATTTAAATTGGCACGAACCTGTGGGGTTTTTTTTTGTCCAGAACCAAAACCTTTAAAGGATGTGAAGCTTTGTTGATTAGATGCTTTGAAACATTACATGAAAAGGGTTGCACTTTTTCTATTATTCCAGTGTCCAAAGATGTTGTATGATCTCCATTTTTTTTTTTTTTTAATATATCCGATGTTTAAAGAGAAGTAAGGCCGAGTCCATAGAAGGACAGGCCGCGCTGAGCCGTGCGGACGCTCCGCGCTGAGCCCCTGCATCCTCAATGAGGATGCCTTGAGAGGGGGCTCACGCGAGCGTGCGGAGGCGGTGGATTTTTCAGCCGACAGCCATGCTATTTTTCAGCGCACTTTCGGCTGAAAACATCCAATCAGCGCGGAGCAGCATCAAAGTCACGGCGCCGTGACGTTGACGTCGGTGCGTCGCGGGCGATTGGCCCAGCGACGTCACTGCCCCGCCTCCCTCAATCTCCCCCCGCCTCCGATCGCGCCCGCTGGCTCGCCTGCATGGGCATGAAATCGCGCAGATCTCAGCAGGCGAGCGTCAGCGCGGCTCGGAACTCCTCACCCCTCTATGGCCCCAGCCTAAGGCAGAAGTTTACAAGATGAGGATAGAATGTCCTTGTAAGATTAGGGCTCACTCCTCTGGAGCCATGGCAGCTTTCTGGGTGCCTAAAGCACAGGCATTGCCTGAAGAGGAATGGAAGACGCTCCATAGTTATTATTGAATACTTTTATTAGGCTTTATATGATGGGTGTTTGTGCCTCTGAAGAAGCCAGATTTAGTAGAAAGGTTCCTCGGGCATTAGTGCAAGAAGAAACACTTCAATCCTGCCCAGAAGAGGATTGCTTGGAACATCTGTGTGTGGTCTTAGGGGAGGAAGGAGAAAGGAAGAAGTTGATTTACTGTTTTCCCTTCGAGTCCAGCCATGACCACACACACCTACTACCAGTCATGGAAAAAAGAGAGAAAGGGCATATATATCAGAAGGAAAAAAAGACTTGATTTGGAGAAGTTATCCTGCAATTCACTATTTTCGTACTTTCCCCATTGCCTCATAGAAAATGTATGTCTGGTTTCTTGTCTCAACGGCTTAAATAAAACAGAACAAAAAAAACTGAGCAGAGTATTGTCTTGGGAGAATATACACCGTGCAAGGCAGTTATAGCTACCAGAACTTACACAGAATAGGAGAAACTTTGAATAAAGATGTGTGTATATGTATGTATGTGTTTATATGTATATAATGTGTGTATGTGTGTATATGTATATAATGTGTGTATGTGTGTATATGTTTTGTTGACGATCTTTTATTTAGATTCAGAACATTAATTCAAACGACCTATTTTTCCACATGCTTGGATAAATTTATTCACATTTATCAACCGCCTTCATATGTAATTTAGTAATTTTACTAGTCATGAAGAAGAGGAAACTTGTCTGATTCTATATCTTTTTTTATTTGACTGAATGTGAGACTGACATGAGGTCAGAGCTGGATAAAACAAATATTTGCTGATTGAATATGTTTTATGCTCTTGTAGGAGACCAACTAATTGATTCTTTGCAGTTTAGAAGTATCAATGGCAAACGTACTATTTGGTGTATACGCTGATACACACACTGCAAGGAAGACACCCCATCTTCCCTGCGGTAGAGCTCCCCATCTTCCCTGTGGTAGAGCTCAGCAATGGGAGATGATGTGTTAAAAGTAGCTACCTACCAGCCATGCTTTGCAGAATCTGTCTAGGAGCACCTTTAGTGTCGCAAGTTTCTCCATTTTGGATTATGTACAGGCATACCCCGCATTAACGTACGCAATGGGACCGGAGCATGTATGTAAAGCGAAAACGTACTTAAAGTGAAGCACTCCCTTTTCCCCACTTATCGATGCATGTACTGTACTGCAATCGTCATATACGTGCATAACTGATGTAAATAACGCATTTGTAACAGGCTCTATAGTCTCCCCGCATGCGCACAGCTTCGGTACAGGTAGGGAGCCGGTATTGCTGTTCAGGACGTGCTGACAGGTGCATGCGCGAGCTGCCGGTTTCCTATTGAGCGATATGTACTTACTCGCGAGTGTACTTAAAGTGAGTGTCCTTAAACCGGGGTATGCCTGTAACATGTTGCCTCAATCTGTGGCATCCTGAGATACTCTTGTTACACTGTTTGGGAATTGTTGCTGTGTCCCTAGGATTCTTATGCTACTTTAAATAAAACAAGACGTGGCTGGTTTCAAAGGGATGACATCCAGGCTACTTGTTGCCATCAGATCATCTTGTTCCTTTGGCATTTAACATGATGCAAAGACCCATATTCAGTTTGCCTATTCTGTAAACCTGGTTTACATGTCAGAATAAGGGACCATGGGTAGGAGATGACCTGTTGACTCCAGACGGGATAACTTCCCCATTTGTCAACGGGCCTTTCATTGACAGAACCGTGACTGAGCTTCTTACCTTTTGCGAGTGTTATTTCTTATATACGCTCCCTTTGCAATTTGTCACTTGAAGCCTCCCGAAAGATTAATACTGTAATACCTTTGATCGGAGCCTGCCTTGTTGACATAACACATTGTTATTTTGCTTGGATCTTTCTTTTGCTTTGGACACTAGTATTTAACAACTGATGAGTGCTTTACACAGCTCTTTGTATGTATCAAGTAGCTTTTTCTTTTGTTTTTCTCTCTAGGGTTCTGTGTACACACTACACAAATCTCTACCATAAATTGTGCTACGTAGTTTGATTTTTCATTTTTTTTTCCCTGTGTTTTTTCCTAATTTCCTTCTATTACTTTACCAACTCATTTCATTATTTCCTTACAAGACTTTCATGATCTGCAACTTGTGGAAACAGGAAGTTAGAATATCAAGCTTCAAGGAGTTAAATATGTATTGACCCCCTTGCTTCTAGTGGGCCTTCCAACGCATTGTCTTAATATTATAGACTAAAATCGATGCAGCATTTAAAAACCCATTCCCCTTTGCTTTGTGTACTTTCCTAGAATTTATATGGCCTTCGCAGGCTTTTGTGAGGATTTGGAGGTTTATGGTGCTATCGCTGCATTCTTTGTTTAATGGTTGTGCCCTAATTGGTGTGAATGGCTTGGTAGAATACCAAGTGTAGCCGAGTCCCCCTACCCTGCCTCCGGTTGGGGGGGATCTGTTTAGTTGTTCCACGGAGCTCCGCGTGATCGGGAGGTGGGGGCGGCCATTTTTTGAGTTGCACATGCGCAGTGGAGGAGGCGGCGGCCATCTTAGTGTAGCTCCGCAGATGCAGCCACGATACTAAAAGTCCCAGAATCCCTAGATGGAGGGTCTGTACCACATGGAACTGCACAGCCAATAGGATTGTAGCAAGGGGGAAAACAAGATTTTCTCCGTGTGCAGGGAGCACGCGCACCAGTCCGGACAGAGGAGCCAAAGGAGAAGGTAGTGTCCAGGGAGCAGTACTTCCTGGGCTAGGCCTAGACCTTGCCCCTAGGCCCCAGTTAGGCCCTGAGACACTAGTAGAAGAGTGTTGCAGGGAAGGCCCCAGATAGGGACTCTTCCCCTTATTGTTAATTCTGCACCGGTGACCGGACGGCCATGCGGTGCCCTGCGGTTTGATACCAGGTCACAGGATCCAGAGACATTGTGTGAGACCCTCCGGCTGGAGCTCACACTGCAAGGAGGATCAGGGCCCTTTTAGGTAAGAGGGGATTGTGTTGGAGGCCCCGCTACGAGGGACTCGCTTCATCCCACCACGCCAAGCAGCACCTGGTTATTGGAGTACCCAGGCAGGTACCCAACGTGCCAAAGAAGAAAAAAACAGCGTACTGTCGGGGAGCAAGGTGATAAAAAATTAAAATTCTATATTCAAAAAATGAACATAACCCAAGTGAGTTGTGCAACCTCCTACGCGTTTTGGACGTGATGTCCTTTAACAAGGAGCACCTACAGGGGGTAACGCTGCCTCACATTTGGGTGGGAATTGCTGGGACAGGACGCCAGGGGTATTGGTGCCACGGCACCCTCAGTACTTTGGGGGAACCACCACGTGTTGGGTCAGTTATTGCCATTATTGTATGTATGTGTATACAGTAAACCTTAGTTATATACATTGTGTGGTGTATTATTCATTGTGTATTGGTTCCAACGCTGGGATCTCTCATAGGTGGATGCGCTGTACTGAAGGAGAAGGAGCTCATCCCAAGCTCGCGGAGGCGGAGGCTTAGGCCTCCTGTGAGCAAACAGGTATAGCAGCCCGCATAGTTCCCTTAGGCATAGGGAAAAATGGCTACACAAGATTAAAAACAAAAAATAATAATTGGACTTCATTTAGCTAGTTGCACCACAACAGAATCCTAAATCAACATTTAGAAGTGTTTCCTCCTTTTTTAACGTTGGGACGGAACAGGGAGTTTTCCATAGCTGAACCCCATTAATTACAGCTTTGGGGTCTCCATGCTTCCTGAGATGCTTACCTCCGTAGCTTATGCCAGTAGCAGCCCTAACTGGGCACGAAATAATGGTGGCTCATCTCCCACGACATGGATGCCAATAGGAAGTCATCCATCATGACTGCCTATTGACCTTTAACAACCATGAAGTAAACTGGCATGAGCATCTCGGGTATGTATCTCGGGAACCAGAAAGTCTCCAGAGCTGAAATTTAATAGGGGTTCAGCTCTGGGGGACTCCCTGATTTTTACCTGCAGTTTCGTAAAACAACCCCCCCCGCCCCCATCTTCAGGAAATGTTCCTTTTAAAAAGAGGAAATCCAAACAGCACTTATTTATTTATTTTTTTAAATATGGAACACCTTTTATTGATGCCTAATTACCTAAGCTGCCGATCAATTATAGGAGAACGAATTAATCAGCACAGATCCTTTCCTAGGTTTCGCTCAATGGCTGTCTTTCAGTTTCAATCAATGTAACTCAGCAGCAGCAGTGTGTTCTTATATTCTTCTTATATTACTACGTAACATCTATTGTTACAGTTTGCAGCTCAAAATGCTGGGATTATTGGGAACAAATTATCACAAATAGGAAAGTGTTCCAAAGATCTTGCACTGCTGGGGAGGTGGCTAAACCTGCTATCGAAACCAAAGGATGCTCAGTATATTAAATCTCATAAAAAATGTCATTAAGTGTTTAAAAAAATAAAGTATTATCTAATAGTACAGAACAGATTTATTTAAAAAAAAAAACACACGTAGGATATTGCATGAATTGCTCCTTTAATATAATTGTGCAATAAACCGAAAACACATGGCAGTGAAACAATGTCTAAAGGTAGGTGAGTTCAATTAAAAAAAAGTGTGTGTGCCGAGTACGCGTGTTAGTGTTATAAGTGAAACTTCTTTGTGTTTTGTCAATCTCAAAACTGATTACTTACATTAAAATAATAAAAATCAAAGTACAATGTCATTACCATCACTAGCTGTGATCGGCTCCCTGGGGCCTTCGTGACGGGGTGAGAGTTGGCAGCACGGCTGAGGTATCAGCCCTAGGCCTCCGCACACACCTTGCTGGCCCTGCAGCCGGAACGTGCGGTGCAGCACCAGTCCGGAGCTGCAGGAGTAGGGGGCGAACCTGGCGGTCACCCGTGCCTGCTCTGTCATGGTCATGGTCATCCCAGTCCTGGCACTGCTGGGGGACACGCTAGACAATGGGCACACATGTGCAAACCGGCTCCCCAGGAGCATAGTGCCACTGCCTGGGGTGTGAATTGGGAACAGGTCCGAGGTACCGGCACTCACCCCACCGGCCCTGCAGGCGGAACGTGCGGTACAGCAGCGGTCCAAAGGCGCACGAGAACAAGCCGAACCTGACGTGCCGGGTGCCTGCTGCAGCATGGTCATCCCGGCCCTGCTCACTGTTTGGTGTCATACCAACCATGCCGCACTCTTGCCTGCGGAGCCTGGCCTGTTTCCAGTGTTGTGTAATACACATTCTCGGAACACATACGCGCACACACACACAAACACACACACTTCCCTACGGAACATGAGCTAATGCCCATTGTTGTGCAATACACACAGGCACACTTATTTATTTATTTATTTATTTATAAAATATTTTACCAGGAAGTAATACATTGAGAGTTACCTCTCGTTTTCAAGTATGTCCTGGGCACAGAGTAAAACAAAATAATACATGGTTACAAATACAGTTACATAAATGAACAAGGTATACATTATATACAAGGCATTGCATGCACAGTTAAAGAAAATATATATTATGAGCGTATGAAACAGTTACAGACCAGATTAAAGTGTGAGACAGCCTTAGATTTGAAAGAACTTAAGCTGGTGGTGGATATGAGAGTCTCTGGTAGGTTGTTCCAGTTTTAGGGTGCACGGAAGGAGGAGGAACGTCCGGATACTTTGTTGAGTCTTGGGACCATGAATAGTCTTTTGGAGTCTGATCTCAGGTGATAGGTACTGCATGTGGTAGGGGTGAGGAGCTTGTTCAGGTTGCTGGGTAGCTTGCCCAGAAAGTATTTGAGGGTGAGACAGGAAAGGTGAACTTTGCGCCTAGACTCTAGTGATGACCAATCTAGTTCTTTGAGCATTTCGCAGTGATGTGTATTGTAGTTGCATTGGAGAACAAAACGACAAATTGATTTGTAGAGGGTGTCAAGTTTGCTAAAGTGGGTTTGAGGAGCCGAGCCATATACTATGTCTCCATAGTCAATAATTGGCATTAGCATCTGCTGTGCAATACGCTTTCTGACCAGGAGACGTAGGGCGGATTTGTTCCTGTAAAGTACCCCTAGTTTGGCATAGGTCTTGGTTGTCAGGGTATCAATGTGCATCCCGAATGTTAAGTGGGAGTCAAACCATAAGCCCAGGTATTTAAAACTAGTGACAGGTGTTAGGGTTGGTTTTAGCGTTGGTTCTAATCAGGAGCTCAGTCACTGGAAGCTTTACAAATTTAGTCTTGGTCCCAAATACCATTGTTACCGTCTTGTCAGTGTTTAAAAACAGTTTGTTTTGGGAAATCCAGTTTTCGAGTCTCAAAAAGTCAGACTGGAGTATGTGTTGAAGGTCAGAGAGGCTATGGCTGTGTGCATACAGGATTGTGTCATCTGCATACATGTGTATTTAGACTTCCTTACAAGCTGTGGGAAGATCATTAATGAACACTGAGAAGAGTAGGGGCCCCAGAACAGAGCCTTGCGGGACACCACAGGTGATATCCAGGGGGTTGGAGTTGGAGCCTGAGATGGACACATGTTGGGATCTTCCTGATAGGTAGGACTGAGACCAGTTTAAAGCATGTTTCCCTATTCCAGAGCTCTGGAGTTTGTTAAGCAGGATAACATGATCAACTGTGTCAAAAGCCTTTGCAAAATCTAGGAATACTGCACCAGTGAGTTGTCCCCGTTCCATTCCGCACTGGATTTCATTGCAAACTTTTAGCAGGGTAGTTACGGTGGAGTGTTTGGGACGAAACCCAGACTGGAATTGGCTAGGGAAATTTGTCTTGGTGTAGAAATCGCTTAATTGGGAGTGGACACATTTTTCCATAACTTTGGATAGAATTGGGAGAAGTGAGATTGGCCTGTAGTTTGAGACAGTGTTTTTGTCCCCACTTTTGAAGATTGGGACAACTCTGGCAGTTTTCCAGGTCTTAGGGATATGGCCTGCAGACAGGATAGAGTTGACTATAGACGCAATTGGTTTGGCAATGGCTGGGGCACCAAGTCGTAGGAACCTAGATTGTAGTAAGTCGGGTCCACATTGGCTGCTTAGTTTTAGTTTGAGGAGCGCTTGTGTAATCTTCTCTTCAGATACTGGGCTAAATTGAAAATTGTGGGCAGTGTTGGGAGGGGGTGGGACTATAGGGGTACTCCCAGGATGAGATTCAGGTTTGGGGTTTGTGCTGCGTTTCGCTAATAAGTTAGTGGCACACCCCACAAAGTAATCATTGAATGCATTTGCAATGTCAGTGGGGTTTGTCAGAGTAATATCCCCCTTAGTGATATTACTTGGTTGTTGATGGTTAGGAGCCTGTAATATATTGTTGATAACCTTCCAGAAGTTAGCTGGGTTTGATGTATTTTGGTGGAGATTGTCAGAGTAATATTGTGCTTTTGCATACCTTGCTTGCCTTGTGCACACGTTCCGCAGGCATCTGTAGTGATTGAGATCCTTGCACTTGCACACACAGGTACACTTACACACACTAAATATTTCAGTACACATAGGAAAACCATCAAATATCTACCATATAAATTAAAACCAGCAGAAGTGGTAAACATGCAAGCTAACTATGCATGCAACACATGACATATATATGCATTACTGTAATATAATAAGTTTAATGTTTTTAGTTTTTAAAAAGGGTGGTGTGTGGCAAGCACACGTGTTTAAAGTGAAACTTGGTTGCATGTTATCAATGACATTGTACTTTGATGTTTATTATTTTAATGTAAATAAACAGTTTTGAGTGACAAAACACAGACGTTTCACTTGTACTCAGCACACTTTTTAAAAAAAAAATTATTGAGTGGTGCCCAAATCTGTTATCTATACAGGCATAGCTCGGTTTAAGGACACTCACTTTAAGTACACTCGCGAGTAAGGACATATCGCCCAATAGGCAAACGGCAGCTCATGCAGCGCCTGTCGGCACGTTCTGAACAGCAGTACCGGCTCCGTACCTGTACCAAAGCTGTGCGCAAGCGGGGAGACTATAGAGCCCGTTACAAATGCGTTATTTACATCAGTTATGCACGTATGTGACAATGCAGAACAGTACATGCATCGATAAGTGGGAAAAAGGTAGTGCTTCACTTTAAGTACATTTTCGCTTTATATACATGCTCCTGTCCAATTGCGTACGTTAATGCGGGTATGCCTGTATTCAAGGTGTAGTCTTGCTAATGCTTAATACAGTGGCATAATTCTGCTTACTTCCCTTCCATCCACAAGCCATTTAATGCAAGTTAAGATCTTATTTGCCTTTGGATCTTCTTGCTAAGCCTGCTGTCTACAAGCACTCCTAAATCCTTCATCAAGGATTGACCTAATTTTGCCATATTTAATTTGTAAGTTGCCTTTTGTTCTTGTTTCCCAAATGCATAACCTTACATTTATCTGTATTAAACCTCATCTGCCATTTACCTGCCCAAGTTTCAAATCTATCCAAGTCCTTCTGGAGAGAAATTACATTATGTTCTGATTTTACTACCTCGCACAATTTAGTGTCAGCAGAAAAGATGGAGATTTTGCTCTCTCTGCCAACCTCAAAGTCATTAATAAACAAGCTAAACTTATCTTCATAAAAACTTTCACAGTTTACATTTTTTCTAAAAAATATATACAAATGAATCAATTTACAGAACTGGTATCTATTAGATCTGTGCGGTGCCACAAATGTTAAACGCTATAAAACTTTCTATAGTAACAGTCTACACAAACATCTAATAATATAGGATAGTGAAATCAATGTTGCAATACTGTAACACACACTTTCACACTAGAGAGGGAATAGGTCTTCTACAAATAATTCTCCAGGAGAAAATTACCTGCCATTGTGTAAACTTCAGGAGGGTCCTGTGCCATATGATCAGTTATTGGCTACAGAAGTTTTCAGTTGGCACAAGCCCTCCGATTTGGCTCCTTGCCTATTTGGGAGACCCTGTATTTTTTCCATGTGTTACAGGTGATATGAGGGACCTGTGCCATCTTATCACCATCACTGGCTAGAGGAGCCCTCTACTGGGATGACAAACCAAGGTAGGCAAGCGACTCCTCGACCATCCGACCACTGATGGGGTCAGTCACAGTGCTCGGATGGTACATGCCTCACCTACATTGTGAGGAACCAATTGTGAGGGCTACTGGAACATCTGATCACAGCGAGGCCAACCAGTGCTCAGATGGCACATGTACCTCCTATTTTGTAACCTGCAAACCAAGGAGGCCAACTAGGAGTGCCCTTTGCATCTGACCACTGTGATTGCCCAAAGCAGCGATATGACCCAAAAGCCCTCTGCTTGTTGTACCTCCATTGGTGCTGGGGAGTGTGGTCTTCTTGTTACTCCCGTAACCGATGTTGGGCATCATGATCTGTCCCTTGAACCTCCTGCGGACTCTGTTGTCGATAAATGTTGGCGTCGCCAAGGAAAATCAATTGCAGGCCATTGAGGATAACCAAACCAGAAAAGGAAATAATCACTGAAACATATTGGTTTATTTCACATGTTGCCTAGTCATTGACTCGTATGAAGCCAGCAACAAAAACATAAGGTATGAAGTACATATGCCTTTCTTTTAAACAAATGTAGGGCAGTATTATCCAGAGTTTGAGCTCCTTTATATGATCAATTTATAACACGTGGCTGCGGCTAAGTGCCATCCGATCATTGCAACAGGGCATGGCAGCGATCAGATGACCCCTCCTTTCGCACCCCCCATTATAGGAGACCCCGCCCCTCTTTAATTTTAAATGTTGTCCACCTAGGGACGCATCTAGGGACAATCTGGTACGGCATAAGGGCATGCCGGCTGCCGTGCCATTCTATGAAATGCACCCATGTTTTCTCACAATGCTTATATATGAAACTGTAGTCTGTCTACTACTGCAATGACAAAACTAGTGTTTAGTGTACGTGTCTGAAAATCAAGGACTTCAATCAGGAATCACGTACATTCTAATGGTTTGTTTACTGAACAGCCCGAGCCTTTAATTACAAGACTAGTGCAAACATCATAATGTCTGCTGGCTGAAGATGTGGACTGGAACGTTTTCTTGGCAATATTTAATATTTAATCTGCCTGCTCCAAATCAAACTTTAGTCTGACTGCGTTACTTGTAAACCTCATGTAAAATTGTAACTGTACACACCCTTCCTCCCCGACAAAATTCCCTTAGAGGCAATCCAAGTGGTGCTTCAAAAAAAAGATAATATTAATATATATTTTATATATGCTGCATTTGATTTACCTTTTATTGAAAACTAATTACCTAAGCTACCGATCAATTCGTTCTCCTGTGCAAAATCATGCTTCCCAGGGTTCCTAAAATGGCGGCTTTTCAGTTTCAAATCAATACTTCGGTCTGTGTAACTCAGCTGCTACAATGTATTCTTGTACTGTATTACTACGGTAACATCTGTTAGTTTGCAGCTCAAACTGCTGGGAATATTGGCAACAAATCATCACAAACCAAAGAAGTGTTGCAAATATCTGCAGTGTTGGGGAAGTGGGTTAAAGAAGCAATCCAAGCAATATTCTACACTAGCTGAGAGACCCGGCGTTGCCCGGGATGTAATGTTCCCGTTCCTCTCTCTCTCCTCCCCCCTCTCTCTGTTTGTCCCCCATTCACATCAATCCAGTCCCCCCCCTCCCTCCGTCCCTCCTTTACAGCTTCATGTAGCGTGTGTGCGTCAGTCACTGTGTGTTTGCGCGCGCGTCAGTGAGTCTGAGGCAGAAACACAAACACACACAGACTGACTGACGCACACACAGTCAGTGTGTGCCTCAGTCAGTGTGTGCGTGCGTGTGTGCGTCAGTCAGGGTTTGTGTGCGCGTCAGTCAGTGTGTGCGTGCGCCAGTCAGTCAGTGTGTGTGCGCGTGCGGCAGTCAGTGTGTGTGTGTGGGGGTGTGTGTGCGCGTGCGGCAGTCAGTGTGCGCGCGTCAGTCGGTGTGTGTGTCAGTCGGTGTGTGTGTCAGTCGGTGTGTGTGTCAGTCGGTGTGTGTGTCAGTCAGTGTGTGTGTGTCAGTCAGTGTGTGTGTGTCAGTCAGTGTGTGTGTGTCAGTCAGTGTGTGTGTGTCAGTCAGTGTGTGTGTGTCAGTCAGTGTGTGTGTGTGTCAGTCAGTGTGTGTGTGTGTCAGTCAGTGTGTGTGTGTGTCAGTCAGTGTGTGTGTGTCAGTCAGTGTGTGTGTGTCAGTCAGTGTGTGTGTGTCAGTCAGTGTGTGTGTGTCAGTCAGTGTGTGTGTGTCAGTCAGTGTGTGTGTGTCAGTCAGTGTGTGTGTGTGTCAGTCAGTGTGTGTGTGTGTCAGTCAGTGTGTGTGTGTGTCAGTCAGTGTGTGTGTGTGTCAGTCAGTGTGTGTGTGTGTCAGTCAGTGTGTGTGTGTGTCAGTCAGTGTGTGTGTGTCAGTCAGTGTGTGTGTGTCAGTCAGTGTGTGTGTGTCAGTCAGTGTGTGTGCGCGCGTCAGTGTGTCAGTAAGTTGTGTGTGTCAGTCAGTGTGTGGGAGGTGATGTGAGTGGAGCGCCGGGGAGTGGAGCGCCGGGGAGGGGAGCGCCGGGGAGGGGAGCACCAGGGAGGGGAGTCAGGGGAGGGGAGGCGTCAAAGGCGGGGAGGCGTCAAAGGCAGGGGGGGGGCGTCAAAGGCAGGGGGGGGGGCGTCAAAGGCAGGGGGGGGGCGTCAAAGGCAGGGGGGGGGGCGTCAAAGGCAGGGGGGGGGGGGGCGTCAAAGGCAGGGGGGGGGCGTCAAAGGCAGGGGGGGGGGCGTCAAAGGCAGGGGGGGGGGGGCGTCAAAGGCAGGGGGGGGGGGCGTCAAAGGCAGGGGGGGGGCGTCAAAGGCAGGGGGGGGCGTCCGCCGGGGAGGGGAGCACCAGGGAGGGGAGCACCAGGGAGGGGAGGCGTCAAAGGCGGGGAGGCGTCAAAGGCAGGGGGGGGCGTCAAAGGCAGGGGGGGGCGTCAAAGGCAGGGGGGGGGCGTCAAAGGCAGGGGGGGGGGCGTCAAAGGCAGGGGGGGGGGGCGTCAAAGGCAGGGGGGGGGGGCGTCAAAGGCAGGGGGGGGGGGCGTCAAAGGCAGGGGGGGGGGGCGTCAAAGGCAGGGGGGGGGGCGTCAAAGGCAGGGGGGGGGGGCGTCAAAGGCAGGGGGGGGGGGCGTCAAAGGCAGGGGGGGGGGCGTCAAAGGCAGGGGGGGGGCGTCAAAGGCAGGGGGGGGGCGTCAAAGGCAGGGGGGGGGCGTCAAAGGCAGGGGGGGGGCGTCAAAGGCAGGGGGGGGGGCGTCAAAGGCAGGGGGGGGGCGTCAAAGGCAGGGGGGGGGCGTCAAAGGCAGGGGGGGGGCGTCAAAGGCAGGGGGGGGGGGCGTCAAAGGCATGGATTCCTCCCCTTGCATTTCCTCACCTTGCATTTCCTCACCTAGCAGCATTAAGTCCCTGCCGCCCTCCTCCTGCTCCTCGGGGATGTTGAGCCGTAGAGAGCGTGCTCTGGGAGGTAGGTGGGGAGGAGGGGGGGTGAGGGGGGGGAGAGGTGGGGAGAAGTGGGGGGGGGGGAGAAGTAGGGGGAGGGGAAGTGGGGGAGCGACACACGCGACACCTACCTGTAGTTCCGGGCGCCGCCATCTTCTCACTGGGCGCCGCGAGGGAGGAAGGGGGTCCTTCCAGGTGCCGCCATCTGTTCCAGTTGGAGCGGCGGCGGAGAGGGAGAGAGGTGAGTTGTAGCGGCGAGGGGGAGAGAGACCTGGCGTTGCCCGTGAGTAAAATTTCCCGCTCCCTTCTCTCTCCCTCTTTCTCCGTGTTCCCCAGAGGGGAGGGACGAACAGTGGACAGGAGGGTGTGGGGACGGACAGTGGACAGGAGGGTGTGGGGACGGACAGTGGACAGGAGGTGGGGGACGGACAGTGGACAGGAGGGACGGACAGTGGACAGGAGGGACGGACAGTGGACAGGAGGGGGGGGCAGGAGGGGGGGGCAGGAGGGGGGGACGGACAGTAGACAGGAGGGGGGGACAGTGGACAGGAGGGGGGGCAGTAGACAGGAGAGGGGGAGGGGGGGGTGGACAGGAGGGGGCAGTGGACAGGAAGGGGGGCAGTGGACAGGATGGGGGGCAGTGGACAGGAGAGGGGGGGGAGATGGACAGGAGAGGGGGGGCAGTGGACAGGAGTGGGGGGCAGTGGACAGGAGGGGGGGCAGTGGACAGGAGGGGGGGGCAGTGGACAGGAGGGGGGGCAGTGGACAGGAGGGGGGGCAGTGGACAGTGACACACACACACACACACACACACACACACACACGTACACATGTCTCTGTTGATGCGCCCTTTCTCAGTTCCGTTTGGCGCCGGAGGTGAGGGAGCGACACCTACCTGTACTTCCGGGCGCCGCCACCGTCTGACTCGGCGCCGCGAGGGAGGAAGGGGGTCCGCCATCTTACGCGCCGCGTGGCAGCTGCCTGTTCCCCCGCCGGGGGTACGGGAGAGGTGATTTGGAGCGGGGAGAGGTGATTTGGAGCGGGGAGAGGTGATGCCGCTGGGGAGGGGGAGAGTTCAGTTTGAGCGCCGCTGGGGAGGGGGAGAGATGATGCCGCTGGGGAGGGGGAGAGGTGATTTGGAGCGGGGAGGGGGGAGAGGTGATTTGGAGCGGGGAGGGGGAGAGGTGATGCCGCTGGGGAGGGGGAGAGGTGATTTGGAGAGGGGAGGGGGAGAGGTGATGCCGCTGGGGAGGGGGAGAGGTGATGCCGCCGGGGAGGGGGAGAGGTGATTTGGAGCGGGGAGCGGGGAGGGGGGAGAGGTGATTTGGAGCGGGGAGAGGTGATTTGGAGCGGGGAGCGGGAGAGGTGATTTGGAGGGGGGAGAGGTGATTTGGAGCGGGGAGCGGGAGAGGTGTGTGTGTGTGTGTGTGTGTGTGTGTGTGTGTGTGTGTGTGTGTGTGTGTGTGTGTGTGTGTGTGTGTGTGTGCACACCTTTGGCCCGTCACTCTGCCTCAGGCCAATGAGAGGTGTGGGGGGCGGGCCAAGGGGGTGGTGTGTGTGTGTGAGGCCAATGAGAGGTGTGCGGGGGCGGGCGGGCCAAGGGACCAATGAGATTGCCCCTAGGGACACCGGACATCCAGGCAGGCATGCATGCATGCAGGCATACAGTGCTTTCACTAATATAGTATAAGAAGAAGAAGATATATATATATATATATATATATATATATATATTAAATCCACTCGCCCGGGGCGAGCAAATGTATAGGTTTGTCGAACACTGTATATATATATATATTCTCCTTTTATTGTACATTTTTATTACAATCTATTTTTTTTTTTTTTGGCATATTCCAGTGTTTTTTCAGTTTATTCTCAAGAGTACTGGAACATTACCTTTGTTGCCTTATAGATTTGGAAGGGTTAAAGGTCCCTCCTATTGTTCCCGTACACCGGTCATTATATAACTCCATATTCTACTTAGGAGTGCTGTCTGTAACACCATACTTTATGCTAAATTAATACATGTTCTCCATCATAACATTTATCAAGAAAGCCTAAAGAACCTCATCATGTACAGAATGCAGGAGAGAAAAGAGGGGGATATTGAACCTTGCACCTTTTATCAAGGGTTTCGGGTACAAGGGTGAAGCTTACTTTAGCGAAAGACGTGCTAGAACAGGAGATCATGTTCTGAAGCTGTAAGGGGAAAGGCTCCAGAAATGTGAGTGTACGTAACGGACAGGGCGGTGGATTCATTAAAAACCTCCCTTCAGGTGGTAGAGGCTAATATAGTAAGGGTATTCAGAAGGGGTGGGTTAGAGAGGCAATCTTAAATCTGAAAAAAGGAAAGGATTCAATAGGATCGGAGGTATTACAAATAGGAAGCGGGCAAGCTAGGGTGGGCCGTGTGGTTCGTTAAATTCTGGGTTTGAGTGGGCTTCAAAAGATCTGCTACCTTGAACCATCACTAGGATATATAAGTAATTTATATAACCAGCTTTGCGAGTTAACTTCTTCCTGCCATCGCTCCGGTCCTAGGCTGTGAAGAAAATGCTGGGGAATTTGCTGGGACTCTGCAACAGTTTAGAGTCAGAAAATACTATTTTATATCAACTGGTAAAATTACAGACCATATATTTCTATTTATTTTTTTTGTCTGATTTTCTGCAAATTTAATGTGGAAAGACAGTTCAATGACAGCACCACCATTGCAGTGTTATTAAATTAAATAAAGGGGGAAGGTGATCCTTTATTGCCCTTTGCTATTGAATGGGTTTGTAGTTAGTTGCCCTTCTTCCCTAGTAATACCAAACGAGAATCTTTTACTTGCTTGTTTTCTGTTGTATGTTTTAGATTCTAAGACTTTTTTTAGTGGATTGGTAGAAAAAAGATTTTTACACAAGCTCAGTGTTTTAGCTGAAAAATATAAAATGTCCTTGTCATGCAAGTAAGATGTTTCCACGTTAAAACCAAAGTAGTTAAAGCTAACTGTCCAATGAACAAATCGGTCTGTTATAGTAGGACTGCCAGCACAGAAGGTGGTAAAAGAGATGTTTGTTTTACGCTGGAGCTCCATTTCTTGTTATATTACTTTAGTGCGTCAGATAAGCAAGATGCACCTTACATTCTCATCTGGAGCATATTATTGCAATTTAATGTCATCCTCTTTAGTTTTATGTATAGTATTCCTATTCCGGATATAATAGAACATTTCCATAGTTTCATACCACTGGCATAACCAAAACCAGACTTCTACCATTTTAAAAGCCATTGGGTCAATTACAATGCATGTTGGGTAACTCCCATTGTGTTTTTCCTCTAGGTTCAACCTTTTGACAAAAACTCGGCGGACATGGAAACAAGATGGCATGAATTCCCTGCAGTATAAATTTCTGTCTAAGGAACATCTCCCACTCTACACCAATATCACAGTGGACATTGGTTCAGACAAAGGCATAAAGCGCCACACGTGAGACCAAACATCCATTGACCAACTGTGCCCTACTTTCCGAGTCCTCTCTCTGTACTACAAGGAGCAGGGGCTCAAGGAACTCTGCATCATGCCTGGTGGACAACTCTTCAGTTGCAATATATATATATGTTTTTCTATCTTTCTCTAATCTAAAACTGGAAAACCAAAGATTGAATGATGTTGCTGGCTTGTCAGGCTGTAAAAGCCACAATAAGTCGCGTTTTCTTCTGTCTCTTGTGCCATTTGAGTCCATTGGTTGCAAGCGACACCTCGCCTCCCACACTGCCCGCCCACCGCCAAGGACTTCCAGCAGTCTGCGGAAGCACAGGCCTCCTCCAAACAACGTTGATAACGTGACTGGTGCAACAGGGTTTTTTCCCCTCTTTTGCTTGCAGTCTTTGGGGGAGAATTTCTGTGGTGCAGCGGTACAGTTTGTGTGTGTATATATACATACTGTATTTTTGTGTGTATGTTCATGTCTTTTCCAGTCACCTCAAAGGATATCACACAGAAGAATCCATCACAGTACGACAGATCTATTTCCTAAAGTGCAATTTGTGTTCTATTTTAACAAGCGGATTTTACTCGGATAAAATGAGGCTTTCCAATGGGGTTTTTTTCCCACATTATTTTCCTTTGTCCCTGCCAGTCACAGGCACAATTTCTTGGCCTTTTTTTCTTTCCTTTTTTAAATCAAGGACAGGGTTACGTTTGAGGGGACTGATAATTTAGACATGAACACTCTCAGCATTTTAGTGCTTACATTTACAGTTTAATCACCTACCGTGTAATCTTTCCTATTTTTATTTGGTTTATCTTTTGTTATGATATTTTTGTTCTACAATTTAATACAGGGGGCGACCAACTCCCAGTCCTGAAGGCCCACCAGCAGGTTCTGGTTTTTAAGGATATTCCTGCTTCAGCACAGGTGGCTGCCATTCTTACTCAGCCATTGATTGAGCCACCTGTGCTGAAGCAGGGATATCCTGAAAACCTAACCGGATGGTTGGCCCTTAAGGACTGGAGTTGGCCACGCCTGAACTAGTACCGTAAAGAAATGTCCTGGTCTTTTCTTAAGAGGTCTCTTCTTCTTTTCTATTTTGTGTGTACTGTAATAGCAGAAAGAAATGTAATGACCGGCTGTTGCTGGTACTGGGCCGTTAAAGGAAAAAGAACAATGGCCAATATTAACTTAACTCCTAAGTGCCTTAATGGAACAAAATATCTTCTTTTTTTTTTTTTTTAAATCCCATCACAGGTTATATGATCGTAATATTTAAAAAAAAAAAAACACACACAGTTATTCTGCATGTTATTTCTAGTCCAGGAATTGATGTAAACCATTGCACTCATAAATAGACATATACTTACATGGTATGTTTTGGAAAAAGAAACATTTTTATGCTATTATTTGAAGCCATGTCAGAATATCTTTATTTATCATGTACAATATAAAAATGATTTGTAAGCTGTACCACTTAAGTGACATTATGAGAGAGAAGTGATTACCCTCACTTCAGCAGGCTTTTATAGAAAATGTAGCTTACAGAGGAGTAATTCCAGGATACATGTTGCAAATCTGAACATTTTGAGGCTTGGCTCTGCACAGATGCCGTATGGGGGAGAGAGAGCCATAGCTGAGAGGATGTACAGGATACAGAAACACGCTTCAGTGCACTATTGATCAGGATTACATCCCCAATCAAGCTGAACAAAATGAAGATGCTTTGATACCTGTGAAACACAACTTTCTTTTCGAGGGGAAGGGGTAGCAGGGACACATCAATTCTGTTTGAAAAGATCAACCACTCAAATGTCCCAGGTAGAAATGTATTTGGTTATGGGTAAGCCGTGGTCAGGTAATCTCCAGGAGTGCTGAAACCCACGCCTGTGTTCAATGCTCAATCATAACACGGTGCTATAGAGTGGACTGGTTGACAAGTTGCAGAGCAGACCTGGATCAACTGGGATATTCCGCTTTATTGTGGCTCGGTACAATGCATCGGACAATTGTATATTTCTCATACGACTGGTGAAATAGACCGCACGCTGATAATCAGTAAGTGGTCACAGGCTCACACGGCTATTCTGTGGCTACTCTGCTCCAGCCTGAAATCCTTTGTGCAATGCTGACACCCTGTGGCTGTTCAGAAGTTTGCAATCATGTTTGGGTTTTAGTTTGTATAAAATAAATGTATGAACATCACTTTCCAATTTAATACGTTTATTGAAGTCATTTCAACATTTTGGGAAGTTTTTAGAAGATGACTTAATGTTTCGAACAGATGAATTGATGGACTTTATCTTCACTGCCTTTTACCGAGCATCTGATGGCAAGTTGTGCTGTAAAGCATGCAGTGAGGAGTAGCTATGCTAGGCGTAGCCTGTTTCCGTTTCTGTAGTATATCTTCCAAAGGAACCAAATTCTTATATTGCTTATGTGGCTATTCCATGTTTAGGCTTTTGGAAACCTAAGACCCTTTCAATCTCTTCACTACTGGACCAAATAATCTTCTGGGAAAACATATCTTGGCAGCATCTGTGATTGCACTGCATGTTCCCCCCCCCCCCCCCCCCCGACGTGATTGCACTGCATGTTCCCCCCCCCCCCCCCGACGTGATTGCACTGCATGTTTACCCCTGACCTGTGATTGCACTGCATGTTCACCCCTGACCTATGATTGCACTGCATGTTCACCCCTGACCTATGATTGCACTGCATGTTTTTCACCCCTGACCTGTAATTGCACTGCATGTTTCCCCCCGACCTGTGATTGCACTGCATGTTTACCCCCGACCTGTGATTGCACTGCATATTTACCCCCGACCTGTGATTGTACTGCATGTTTACCCCTGACCTGTGATTGCACTGCATGTTTACCCCCGACCTGTGATTGCACTGCATGTTTACACCTGACCTGTGATTGCACTGCATGTTCACCCCCCCCCCCCCGACATGTGATTGCACTGCATGTTTCCCCCCACCGACCTGTGATTGTACTGCATGTTTACCCCCCGACCTGTGATTGCACTGCATGTTTACCCCCCGACCTGTGATTGCACTGCATGTTTCCCCTCCCCCCGACCTGTGATTGCACTGCATGTTCCCCTCCCGACCTGTGATTGCACTGCATGTTCCCCCCCGACCTGTGATTGCACTGCATGTTTCCCCCCCCGACCTGTGATTGCACTGCATGTTCCCCCCCCCGACCTGTGATTGCACTGCATGTTTTTCCCCCCTCGACCTGCGATTGCACTGCATGTTTCCCCCCCCCCCCCCCGACCTGTGATTGCACTGCATGTTTCCCCCCCCCCCAACCTGTCATTGCACTGCATGTTTCCCCCCGACCTGTGATTGCACTGCATGTTTACCCCCCGACCTGTGATTGCACTGCATGTTTACCCCCGACATATCTTCTTCACATTGAACAACAATAACACTGAGATATATGATGGTTCCATGAATTTCTTTTACAAAATCATTTGACATTACTTTACAGGGATCAAGCAATGCTGAAAAGCAATATGCACTGTAAAACCATGCTGGTCTTGCCAACCGGGTAATTAGGTGGCTTAGAAAGTACGTATGAAATTCTTGCGGAATAGGTCGTTTGTGCAACACTCTGTTTCCTTAGAACGGTTACTTTAGAACAGTAATGCAGCTGTTTTACTGAGGATTTTGTTCATGTATATATAGCAAGTTCATTT